>NC_052352.1:38202807-38248933 GCF_009727055.1 Benincasa hispida
TCCACACTCACACTCATCGATGCCCTTCTTTTACCATAAAATGGAATTTTTTTAGTAAGCAACAGCTTCGTTCTTCCGTCATCTCTTTATATCTTTCTCCAGGTTGGCTAAGACAAAACTTCATAGGGAATGCCCATAAACAGAGAATGTCGTCCATAAAGATTTCAAATCATGAGTCCTTTTTCTTTCTCAGTCTCTACGGGAAAGGTGGTAACTGCACTCTCACGGTCCCCTTCTCTGTTGGCTTTAAGGTCGACACAACTTCTGGCTGTATTGCTTCTTTTTCTTGTGGCGTCGCAATTTCGGGTTCCGCCGCAATGGGAGCAGTCCGGCTCAACTCTGTTCTTTCTCCCTCCACAGTTTTTCCACTTTGCAATGTCACAACCTGACATTGCTCTTTACCTTATCCCCCCGGGTTGCATGATAGTTCTATTGAACTCGGCAGAGCCCCTTGCGGTCTATTCTTTAGCTCACTTGCAATCTGGCCTATCTATAATTCTAGATTGCGGATGGACGCAGCTTGACTTTGAAGAACAGTTTCGTTTTCTCTATATACTGCTTCAGCAGGCTCCCCAAGGAGGATGATTGCGGTGGTTGCGAGCTACTAGCTTGATTGCTTGTCTGACCGTTATTGCGCGGGAAGAATCCAGGTGGCCCTTCTTTCTACGCCACAGATTGGAAATTCTGCTGTCGATTCTTCCATACAAAATTGGGGTGGTTTCTCCATCCGGGGTTGTAGGTATTCGAAAAGGGATTATTTTTCACAAAGAAAATAGACTATGGATTCTGTTGGCATTCTTCCATTGGGTGCCCATCACCGCAAGTCACACATCTTGCGGTGTTTTGACTAATTGCATTGACTTGCCCATTTTGCAGTGTTGGGCTGCTGATCGCAATTCCTTGAATTAAGTTCATCATTGCGGTCGTTTGATTTTGTAGTGAAGCAATAACACCATTACTTGTGTCGTTATCCTTGATTCTCAGTCTGTGATCACTCTCTCTCCAATCCTCATGGTTTTTAGAGATGCGATCCAGGATATTCTTAGCCTCGTCATACGTTTTGTCAAGCAGACCACCAGTAGCTGCCGCATTAGCAGCGATCTGCGAAGCGTGATTTAAACCATGATAAAAGATTTCCATCTGAAGGCAGTCTGACAACCCATTGTGTGGACAGTCCCAAACCAACCTTTTAAACCTCGCCTAGGCATCACTGAGCAATTCGTCCATGTTTTGTTCAAAATTTGTTATGAGTTTCCTTCGTCTAGCATTCTCGGTAGGTGGAAAATATTTCTTCATAAATTTCTCTACGACCTGTTCCCAAGAAGTGATCTCTCCCGACTCGAGGGAATACGCCCATTTCCTTGCCTGATCACAAAGAGAAAATGGAAACAAAGTTAGTCGAACTTCTTCGACAGAGATGTTCAGGAACACAAAAGTATTGCAGATTTCTATAAAGCTACGAAGGTGGGCGTGCGAGTCCTCACCATGCCGACCTCCAAATTGTCCTTCAGTTTGGATCATCTGCAACATCACCGATTTCATTTCAAATCTGCTTCCATCGAGGGCAGGCCTCATGATTTCTGAAGAGAAATCATAGAGGTTTGGCGATGCATAGTCCCTAGTGGAACTTATTGCCATTGTTAGCTGTAGGATTGGAATCGCATAAGTTGTTTTATTTTGGTGCTCCGTTCTAGGTTACTCTGCATCTCTTCTTTATCTGACTGTTGTTGTTGGTTGTTTTTCAATTTCCAACTAAACTTTTTCTAATCTCTGGTTTGTATTCGCAGGATTGAAGAGTCATACAAAGAATTCAGAAAAATTATCGTTAGCATACTATTTTGCCGAAGCCTGGCAACGGGCCAAAACTTGATGCGTTATTTTTATGATGTGGAAGTGTAGTGAATATGCAATGGTAAAATGCGTTGAGCATCAAGTTTTCGTCAGCGGAATCCAGTGTAAACCCCACTGAGTTTTCTGGTAAGTCCAAGGTCTAACTCAGGGATTGGGAAAATTAAATATAATGCGTGGTAATTTCTCAAAAAACTTTGCGTAACCAAATAAATCAATAGTTGTTGAGGTTGTTGTTTGCGGTAATGAAAATACAGAATGCGGATGGATTTGAGAAAAGTCTGATTGTGTGATATATGCACTGAGTATGAAGATGAACGGGTTGAGAAGGTCTTTAGTTAGCGTTACTTGGGAATGCGTCAGACTATGCGATCATGCTACACCCATGCACAACAAGTCATTTCCCAATACAAATGCGGTGCTCCTAAGTCTAGGACGCATGTGTTGAATGCTAAAGTATTGATAGAGCTTATTCCTAAGTCTCTACTCTTTTCCTATGCGATGATGCAGGATGCACAAAGGCAAGGTGACCGCGTACAATCATATTCTATCTTTAGGATGCATGCGATGCATTAATAGCAAATAATGCTTAATCCTAAGCTTCTATCTCTTAATTATACATTCTAATCTGACTCTCCCGAGCTTAGATTCTAACCTGACCTTCCTAAGCCTAGATCCTGTCCTTATACTACCCTCTCAAGTATCTCTAATGGACGTATGAAGCATACATAATACAAGATAATTGCATAGAATGAAGATTCCCAGTTGTGCTAGCTAAATGCTTCTCAACCCATTCAACAGATTTAGCTACTCATGCGTAAATAACAGAGAGTGAGCAGATAGAGAGAAGTAAATTCCATTTTGATAAATGAGTTTGAGTACAAAATAACAATGGAAGATAAAGGTAGAGAACCTGGTAGCAATCCCTTACTGATCGAGACTTTTACATTGGTAATCTCTATTCGGTTCAAAAGATATTCCTGCTTCCGCAGGAGCTGACCCTCTCTCCGATCTTGAAGCTTCCGACGCTCTCCCAAGCTTACCGGAATGATCTGTCGACATAGCCTCCTCTCGCGTCTGCCTTAAAATAAAAGAAAAATTTAAGAAGAAGGCTAAACTATCTAAGGAAAAATTCTCTAACTCACCGAACTACTGAATTGGTGAACCCCTTTTCTGAAGGATGCCTTTGGGGTGAAAGGCGGTTTCTCTCTTATGATTGCACATATGGGATGGCTTTAATTCCCTGACTGATGCGTCGAATATTTGTCACCAAAAAGTTGAGTGTACATTTTATCGTTAGCGGCTGTCAACTTAATTCGAATTCGACCATCATCAGCTTTTTGTCCTATCGTGATTAATTATGCCTTTCACCCAGATGCGCCCACCAAGTTGCACCGACCAAGTTACGGCAATCCTTCTTGAGCAAATGTTTGCAAACACAATCACTGCAAAGCCTTACGGTAATGCTGCGCTCGACCAATGATTTCCTGTGATCGCTATTTCCGCTTTGCATCAACGCATATTTTGCATAAAAATACAAAAATCCACTGTTTCTATGCGATGAATGCATGCGACTGCAATATTATGAATTTGATGCTTTTTGGACACAATCTAACATATTTTATCAACGCAAGCCAGCATTGTTTAAGAACTTAGCACAATGATAACGTGCATTTTTGCACGTTATCAATAGGCAAAAGTAGAGGCTTAGAAATAAGTCCTATCGACTGTTTCGCATACACATCGCATGTGCTGTTATTTATGTGTAGCATGATCGCATAACTTGTGCACAATCTTAGGAAATGTTAGCTAAACCCCTTCTCAACCCCTTCATCGCATACTTATTGTAACTCTACGCTTTCATCACTCTGCATTAAATTCTGTCGCATAGGAAAAATCTCACTCAAAACATTATCCACTTCATTTATTTATTACTGCAATAGAATCGAAGAGTCTGTCGCATATCTACTTAGTAGCCCCTATATTCAACCCTGGACTTACCAGGAAACCTAAGAAGGCTTATACTTGGGCTTTGTTAAGAAAGCTTGCATGATCACCGCATAATACACATCACTGCAAACTCACACCATAACACATCATAATTCTATGCATCAATTGGGCCATGAAACTTGACGATGCCTTGTGGGCATATAGGACTGCTTATAAGACACCCATAGGCACGTCACTGTATGCGTTGGTGTTTGGAAAGGCTTGTCATCTGCCATTGGAGCTAGAGTATAAGGCGATGTAGGCAGTTGAGAAGCTTAACTTTGATCTTAAGGCTGCAGGGGAAGAGAGAAAACTCCAGCTACTAAAGCTGGACGAATGGAGGCTACAGGCGTATGAGAATGCCAAAATTTACAAGGAACACACCAAGCGATGGCTTGATGATGTATGATGTGGAATGATGGATGAAATGCGATGGTGAAAAATGCGTTGAGCACTCAAGTTTCCTCAGTGGAATCTAAGTGTAAACCCCACTGAGTTTCCTGGTAAGTCCAGGGTCGAACTTAGGGACTTGGAAAATATATGCGGTGGTAATTTTTCAGGAAAATTTTGCGGTAACCAAATAAATCAATAGTTGTTGGGAAAGTTGGTTGCGGTAATAAAAATAAAGAAATGCGGCGGAATTTAAAAAGAGAGTTGACAAACGGAAAATACGATAAGTATGCGGTGAACAGGTTGAGAAGGGTTTCGGCTAACACTTCTTAGGATGCGTTAATGCTTTGCGATCATGCAACACACATACAATAGTAAACCATCTCTCAATGCGAATGCTACGGCTTCTAATGCTAGAACGCATGCGATATATGCGATAAGTCTATAGAACCTACACATAAGCCTCTATTCTTATTTATGCGATGATGAAATGACACACACACAAATAAGGCGGCCACATAATATCATACCTATCTCTAGGGTGCATGCGACGCAAGTTGGCAAACAGAGCTTATTTCTAAGTCCCTATCTCTTGTTTATGCAATTCTAATCTTGCTCTCTCGAGTCTAGATTCTAACCTAGCTCTCTCGAGTCTTAGGTTCTTTCATTAAATTCTCTCTCGAGTAGCTTTAAAGGGATATTTGGCACAGCATAACACAATATAATCGCAAGCAATGGACTTCCTAGGTCATGTTAGCTAAGTTCTTCTCAACCCATTCGACTAGTTTAGCTACTCATGCGTACTAAGAGAGTGAACAGATGTAGAATAAGAACTTCCATTGTATAAATATAAAGATGAAGTACAAAACTACAATGCAAGAATAGAAGAAAGAGCCTGGTAACAATCTCTTGCTTCCCAGGCTTTTACACTATCTTTCTACTCGTGTTCAGAAGATAATCTCGCGCTCACGAGAGTCGGCCCGCTCTCTGCTTCTACGCCTCAGGGTTCTCTCTCGAGTTGCCCTGAGCGATCTCCGGCATCTCTACTCTTCTCTTGCTCCGCCTTAAAATAAAAAGGAAAAACTATGGACAAAGACATGTCGAGCTAACTGATCCGAACTTATGAATTTTCGAACCCCTTTTTTAAAGGTTGCCTTCGGTATTTATAGAGTTTCTGGGATGAAAGGCGGCTTCTCTCTTATGATTGCACAGATGAGATGGCTTTAATTCCCTGACTGATGCGCCGAATATTTGTCACCGAAAAGCTAAATGTACTTGTTATCGTTAACAGTTGTCAACTTAATTCAGATTCGACTGTCATCAGCTTTCTGTCCCATCGTGATTAATTATGTCTTTCACCTAGATGCGCCCACCAAGTTGTGCTGACCAAGTTGTGGCAATCCTTCTTGAGCAAATGTTTGCAAACACAATCACCGCAAAGCCTTGCGGTAATGCTGCGATCGACCAATGATTTCCTATGATCGCAATTTTCACCTTGTGTCAACGCATATTCTGCGTAAAAATACAAAAATCAACTATTCCTATGCGATGAACGCATGCGACCGCAATGTAATAAACTTAATGCTTTTTGGATGTAATCTAATACATTTTATCAACGCAAGCAAGCATTGTTTATGAACTTAGCACTATGATAACGTGCATTTCTGCCCGTTATCACATGGTAAGCGTCTGTATGAGAAAAATCTAAGGCTGGTCAGAGAGTATTACTGTTCAATTATAGGTTGCGTCTCTTTCCTGGAAAATTGAAATCACGTTGGTCCGGGCCTTTCATAATTAAGGAAGTATTCCCGCATGAAGCAGTAGAATATACAAAAGAAGATGGGACCAACACATTTAAGTAAATGGACAAAAAAAGAGTAAAGATGTATCATGGAGGAGATTTCCAATGCAAGAAAACCTCTGTTTACTTGAGGAAGCCAAAATAAAGAAGAAACACTTAGTCCTTGTGATGATAAGCAACACACATTCATTAAGGACGAAGTATCTCCTTTTTTAGTATCCTTTTTTGTTTTTCTTTCAAGAATCTATCTTAATTTTGCATGGTTACTACTCTTTATAATTGCCAACTCTTTCTTTCATACTTTTTATCTTATTGATATTCATCATACTGATGGTAGTAAACGATTGCGATGGAGCAATGTGATAACCTCAAAACACGCGACTGGTTCAATCAGCCCATTGCAATCAAAGAATCAACCTATCACAAGAAAGGATGCGATCAAAATGATGCGGGCAAAAAATTAAATTTGGGGGTTGTGTTCTTCCTTGCCTCATCTTATTTCAATTTTTGCACTTCTCATTTTCAATCTAATATTGTTGAATTCTACTACCGCATCCTCTTTCGTTTGACTCAATCTTGAATTTTTTATTGCTTTATTTGGTCATCGCATTCACCCCTTGCCCACTATGACTTCAATGATGAAATTTATGCTTCTTTTCTTACCGCATGCACTAGAGTCAGATACAATCAATTCACGAAATATTTCTAAAATTTAGTGTTCTACCATCTTTCCTTCAAAACTATTTTTACAAAATTTTCCGAGTCCATCGCATGAATTATTTCGTCTTTTAGAAATGAGGACATTGTTGTGTGCTAACTTTGGGGGTAGTATTGTTATTTTCAAACTTGTTATTTTTGAAAACTTCATTTCGATTAGAAAAAAAATTATATAACGTTGAGATCGGATCCTGCTCATAGTTGGATGTCCACATGACACCCGTGGGGGCAAGCCAAAACGAAGGTGGGAATCGTGATCAACTCAGAAACCAAGTGATCGCAACTCCGCTGCCAAATAAAGAGATGGGCATGAGTTTTGACTGAAAAAGAGCACCTTGCTCGTAGTTGGATGTCTGCATGACACCTATAGGGGTAAGCCAAAATGAAGGTTGGGCACTCGGATCAGCGCAAGATCACAAAACGAATATCTAAATTGTGCGAGGGTCAAAATCACTTGAACACCCTAGTTTGATAAAGTTTGAAATAAATCATGCAATGTCCTGGAAACGAGTAAAGATTTTTTTGAAGATTAAGCTCGTGGTCCCTAAAGATTAGAAACATTTTAGGAAGAGATTAGGATTGAAATTAAAAAGGCATTGGTTCAGCAATTTGAATAAGGCACCTTGAGAAGCCTAGGTAGGGTGAAGGCGATTGAAATTTTAAAGAAAATCTTTAGTTTATGCTTGAAGACAAGCATTGTTTTAAATTTGAGGATGTGATAACAGGTAGAAATACAAGTTATTACAGCTCAAATTATTAAAACAATGGGAGAAAGCGATGATAAAATAGGCAATATTATGTTTGAAAGTTCCAAACTAAAAGGAATCGTGATCGCTAATGCTCATCGCATAAAAGCAGTTAATTTGCCTATTCTGTGAGGTACAATGTGATGGCGCATATGAAATTTCGATTTAAGGGCACAATGCGACAGCGCGCTTGAATTTGCGATCATGAGAATTTTCTCAAAGGCGATTGCATAAAGACCTACATAAAGGCGACGACATAATAAATCATGATGGGATGTAAAGCTGATAACGATCAATTTCGAAATTCAGTTGACAGCCGTTAAAAACCATACTATTGCAAGTACATTGAACTTCCAATGACTTTTAGATAGCGCAACAGAGTAGGAAAATTAATGCTACCCATCTTTGCAATCATTAGTAAAAAGAGCTGCTTCACCTTGAAATCTATAAATACCCAATGCTACCAGAGAGAGAAGCAGAAAAGGAAGAGAGCAAGGAGACGAGGCGAAGTAGAGAGAAATCACTTTCCGAAAAGATCGAGAGACTGTCGGAAAATAGTACAAAGGAGAGAAGTCCAACCCTTGCAAGAGCAAGAGTCTGCAAATCAGAACAGAGTTGAAGTGATAAAGAGTAGTGTAAAAGGCCACGGAAAGCAAGACATTGCTTACCTGGCTTGTTATTTCTCAATCCATTTGTTGTTTTGTACTCAACACTTTATTTGCAACAATGGAAACTTAATTTCGATTTATGTTCAGTCTCTCCACATCATGCATGAGTAACTAAATTTGTGAACGGGTTGAGAAGTACTTAGCTAGCATGACTTAAGCTATGCATTTTATGTGTTCCTCTTGTTTTATGTATGTGTCATTCATCATTTGGAAGTACTTGAGAGAGTAGTCTAAAGATAGAATCTAGGCTTGAGAAAGTCGGATTAGATCGCATAAGAAAGAGTAGAAACTTAAAAATAAGTTCTATCTGCTGCTTTCCATACACATCGCATGCGTCCTAGAAATAGGAAATGTGGCATTATACATCGAGAAATGTAGTACTAATATTTGTGTATAGCATGATCGCATGCCTTGTACACAATCTTGAGAAATGTTAGCTAAATCTCTTCTCAACCCCTTCATCGCATACTTGTTATAACACTACGCTTTCATCACTCCGTGTTCAACTCCATCGCATAGGAAAGTCTAAATCAAAACAGGGGTGTGCTTCTTTATCACCATCACAACAAAATCAGAGAGTCTGTCGCATATCTATTTAGTAGTCCCTGTGTTCGACCCTGGATTTACCAGGAACCTCAGAAGGCTTATACTTGGGCTTCGTTAGGAAAACTTGTATGATCATCGCATCCACACATCATCGCATGATAAACCAACGCATCAGGTCACAGCGTTACAATGCTCCGGGACGTAAAAAAATTTTCGATTCGCACGCGATTCAGTTTTTGGTTCAGCTAGTTCGCATCTAGTTCACTTGGTTCAAGTGGTTCGTGGGCGATTCAGGTTTTTGGTGGTCTGGTTCATCTAGTACAAGGTCTGATTCACCTATTTTAAACCGGTTAAACTATTAT
Organism: Benincasa hispida; assembly: GCF_009727055.1. Lineage (NCBI taxonomy): Eukaryota > Viridiplantae > Streptophyta > Magnoliopsida > Cucurbitales > Cucurbitaceae > Benincasa > Benincasa hispida. Next base: position 38,211,875 of record NC_052352.1, read on the forward strand.
TTATGTAATAGTTAGTTTTTTTATTGATTAAATTAATATCAATGTTATGCATTTGATGTATAGTTTAATTTTAATTATATGTGCCATAATGTATGCCATATAGTAAAATCTTACCATAGGTTATGCATTATTGATGCATCATCGATATTATAAATATTATAATATATAGTTTCATGATTTATTTTATAACATGCTCATGCATCATATAATATAAGTATTATACTATATGTATGCATGCATAATAACATTGTCATGCATCATTTATATTATAAGAGTTATAATATATAGTTGGATGTATGTACAAATATTATTTTATTTCATTACTTTAGTATATAATTGTTATGTATGTTAAGTAATGAAATGGAGATTGCATGAAGCATGTCATTACTTTAGGTAATTTTATAAATGTTATAATTTTACAAAGTATGATATCAAGTGCAATGAATGGTTTTAATTTGTTTCATTTATTTTATAAACGTTATAATTAAATGAAATTGGAAATTAAAATCAATCATTCAGAATTGCATGCAAACTTAGGTTCAAATCATTTTTTAAAATAGTTTTAAAATATGATTCACATAGACCTAAGATCACAAAATTTCTAATGAGATTAGAAATTTGTTTAATCTTTTTAATAAGTTTAATAGGATTAAATTGTTTTTAATAAAAGATTAAGAATGTGTTTGGGGCAAGGACTATCCTAAGACTATAATAACCATCTCTTGCTATAGTAAACACTATTTTATATTCCCTAATTAGCTACAGTCAACACTATTTCAAAACCCTCATTTGCTATAACATTCACTATTTGCTACAATTTTTACTATTTTACATTCATCATTTTTTTATTCATTGCTACAATGTTTACTATTTTCTTTTCAAACTAAAATAGTTTAAACCTCAGATACATACTATTATAATCCAAACTAAAATAATCTAATGCCCAAACACAAACTATTATAACCCAACTACAATAACTTAGGATTATAATAACTAACTCCTTGCCCCAAACACCTTCTAAAATTGTAGAAACGTATCTATAAGGGACCTTTGTCTAAGGCTAGTTCTGTCTAGGCTGGGGTATTTAAGCTAACAGAAACGGAACATCTCTATTTGGGAGCTGACCTGGAAGATGAATTAGATAGATTAATAACAAGCATGCAATAGTTGATTAGAGTTTGCTAAAATGTTTAACAAACATTAATCAAAATTATTTAACTATTCAAAGTAAGTGTTACTGTTGGGCAAACATAAATAATTACTTAGTAAAAATAATTAGCCATATTTTTCCTAAGTTAAATAAACTATAAGGTTTTTAAAATACTTAGTGAGAGGAAAACGATGTATACGATACGTCAATCTTCCACTCACATTTCTCCCTCAATATTCACATCGTGAGACTTATGCTTGGCCTCGAGGCGCTCTGAGAGCATCCCCCTTCAGATGGTGTTTGCATGAGTCAATATCAAGGTGAATGGAAAGAGTATTGATAGTAAGTGGGAGAGGGATATGTGTCAATATGTCCTACGGTCTGCTTCGTTAGTTTGCAACATGAGATCTTCTTGCACGACCTTGAGGCACTGTAGGAGCATCTCTCTTCAAATGGTTTGTGCATTAGATCAACATCAAGGTGAACTCCAAAAATGGAAAGGATTGCTTTAGTTTTTGCCCCAATCGATTTTCCCTGAGATTGGCTAATTGGGGTGGAACTCTAGGGTCTAAAATGAAGAGTCACACTTACGAGAAATTTTTAAGCTAGTTAATGATTTCTTGACCAAATCAATGATGCCTAATTGTTAAAGGAATAAGAGTTATTCTGGTGTAATAATTGGTTGGGAATGTCTCAGTTCAGTGAATGGGCAACTGGCTACCCTTAAGTGGCTTTTGTCCTAAATCACTGAAGCATCATTGCAAAAATTAGATGTTAAATGGGATTCATTTAGTTTTTTCCAAAATTAATTGAATGTTTTAGAGTTATGCTAAAATCTAATATAGATCAATTTGTTTCTTTTTTGCCTCTACTTGTTTGATCGGTTTTAATTATACAACTTAGTGAAGGAAATATAAAACAGAGATCCATGTGAGTGAAAGTGAATCATTCCAAATCCCATTAAGAATGAACACAAACAATTACAGTCTTATACGAAAACGATTATACATAATCAGAAAATTACAGCATGCTACTTATAAATGAAGATACAAGGGATAGAGTATGTGAACCTTTGAAGAACCTTTCTTCAAGTATCCCTCGATCGTTCCGCAAATCGTTCAATCATCATGAACTCGAACGCTACAATCAAAACACGATCTCAACGAATGTTTAAATGAACCTCGATCCTAATCGAGTCCAACTCAATCCTCGAACGGAATTAGAACAACACCACAATGGCTACCTTGGTATTCTCGGTATGAGAATCCAGAAGTTGTGGGCTCTGTATGATTTTGGATTGAAGAAAGTAGGAGGTAGAGGATCGAGTAATTGGGAGATGAATATTTTCTATCATATAGATGGAATACTCGATCGTTTAGTAAACAGAAGCCTATCATATAGACTTTGCTACTCGATCGTGTAGCAACAATTAAGCGAGTAACTATCGTATAATAAACTCGTAGCTCGATCGTGTATGCTCTCTATGCTATCTCTTATTAAAACCTTTTTACTTGATTGCCTTTTTTTGTGAGATTATTCTAAATGAATCATCAACTTAATTTTGGAAAACCCATTTTCCTTTTATCTCACAGTTACCATAAAACTTCCAATAATCTCCCACTCAATTCGATTATTAGAGAAAAGGAATAATTATTTATCATATAATTAATATGTTATAAATAAATATAATAACCAACTTATCATATTATATTTATAACCTATAGTTTTAGTATTTCATCATATGAAACATATAAACCATAGTTCTTTTTCTATTTTATGGTATTTAATATAAATTATATTTATATTAATTCCTCTAATGAAAATGTATCAAACACATCAAATCAATTATAACACATATAATTGAATTTCCTCTTGTTAATTTGGACACTTCAAATTAACCCAAAATCTGATTCTCAACTTGAACCCATTAAGCTACCAAGGGGACCTCATGAACCTGTAGCTTGAAGCTCCAACGGTATGTGAATAACTAATTAAACTCTTTAATCACGAGATCCATTAAAGACCAACAGCTGCACTCTTCGCACTACAAATATATTTCTGTGTCCATATGACCAATCAATAGTGCAATGACCCTTCACAAATCGCTCATAAGTACAACTGGGCCAATTCACCGTTTTGCCCCGTGTAGTTACATCTAACTCCTTAAGTACCACTAATTCTTCTAATGAACAATAAATCATAGTCCTACTATGACTAAGTCCTCTCGAGCTAGGAGAGGATGTGGCCACTATGTTCAAGACCCGGAATCAGCTCTTAAGGGAGCAATTTATCTACTTACCCCTGCTTTGGGGAAGGAGTGAATTCTATCTTGTGTAGCTGAATTCCCAACTTCCCGATCAGAAGAATCCCCAAAATGTGTAGGCTTGTTGAGTTGGCAATCTGGCCACTCTCACTCATAAAAATCAAAGGACCGCCTTCATAGGCAAGAGTTCCCAACTCGCTTAGGATTAAGGTCATGTCACCTATGGTCATTTTAGTGAAATGTAAGTCTCAATTATCAACGACGTTATATAAAGAGACTAATCATCTCATGGTTCAGTCTTATAAAAACTCTTTGTATAGGATACCCTCGCTCGCATGTCTCCACATGAATGGTCAGGATCAGACCATTTGAAGTAGTTTACAACACTTGTAACATCTGTTGGGGATGATGCCCTAAACTCTTGTGTCTTGTAGTTTGTAAACACAGTTCTGAACAAACGCTTGTCATGTATAATATATGATATTTTCTTCACTTATTGTCTATGAACATTGGATGTTTTATTTGTGTTACTACAAACCAATAAACTAATATCCCTGGTTGTCGTTTGTAACTTAAGCATGTATGTGGAGACATGTAAGTGGATCATGTCTTAAGTGATAACCAAAATGGTCTGTAGTATATGGATATAAGAGGGAAACCTTATCCTGGTAACGTTACAAATGCGGCCCACTTTGTAGAATAGTTACAAGTGTTGTGACTTGCTATAGATTGTCTGACCCTGATTACATGCTCATGTATGGAACTAGGGATTTGATCCTTACTAGATACACGGATTCTGACTTTTAGACTGATAAGGACTCTTAGAAGTCCACTTCGAGGTCAATTTTTACTTTTAACGGAGGTGCAGTAGTGTGGCAAAGCACTAAGCAGGAGTGCATCGCCGATTCCACGATGGAGGCTGAGTACGTAGCGACTTGTGAGGCTGCTAAGGAGGCCGTTTGGCTCAAGAAGTTCCTGAAAGATCTGTAAGTTGTTTCAGACATGTCTAGGCCCATCATCCTCTATTGTGACAATAGAGGTGTTGTGGCGAACTCCAAGGAGTTTAGGAGTCACCGGCGCGACAAACACATATAGTGGAAATATCATCTGATCTGCGAAACAGTGCATTGAAGGGATGTGATCGTCACGAAGATTACTTCAGAGCACAATGTTGCTGATCCATTTACGAAGGCTCTCACGGCTACAGTGTTTGAGGGTCACCTTCAGAGCATGGGTCTACGGGACCGCTGGCGGCTGGACTAAGGAAGGTGAGAGATATTTATGTATTGGGCCTTAGTGCCCTAGTTTATTGTTTTGTACTAGTTGTATGTACACCACACTCGCTTTAGGACAAGTAGGAGATTGTTGGGATGATGCCCTAAACTCTTATGTCCTGTAGTTTGTAAACACAGTTTTGAACAAACGCTTGTGATGTATAATATATGAGTTTTTTTTTTCACTTATTGTCTAATTGGATGTGTTATTTGCTTTACCACAAACCAATAAACTAATATCCCTGGTTGTCATTTGTAACTTAAGCATGTATGTGGAGATATACAAGTGGATCATGTCTTAAGTGATAACCAAAGTGGATCATGACTCACATGGAGATAAAGAATTGTCTTCTAACTGATTTTGTAGTCCATTCTTAACCAATCTCTCAATCCTATTGAGATTTATGTGACCAAGTCTTAAGTGCCATAGATAGGCATTAAAAGAAACTTTTTGTCTTTTATTCTGAGTTTCGACTGCTCTAAACATCTCAGTATTTAAGACAAATGTTGCTTTAGTTGGTCTTAACTTATTTAAGTTGTTTTCAAGTATAGCAGAACAAATTTGAATACCTTTTCTGAAAATGAACATTTCATTAACTTCAAAAGATATTTTATACGTTTGTTCCATAATACAAGCGATAGATATTAAATTCCTCTTCATAAGAGGTGCATACAAAACATCTTTAAGTATGATATATCTATCGTTGAAAAACAACTTCAAGTCTCCCACTGCTTCGGCCGAGACAACCTCTCCTGTTCCAACCTTGAGGGTGATCTCGCCTTCTTCAATCTTTTCCAGGAACTAGTTTCCTGTAAAGAAAAGCAAATATGTGTAGTGGCTCCTGAATCTAATATCCAGGTTAAGGTATCATCCTCCATTAAACATATCTCAGCAACTAGTAAATCATATTTACTTTGTGCTTCTTTCGAGGCAGAGGCCTGAGGACATTCCTCAGTTAAGACAAATCTCAAGTCATCTATTACTAGTGTTGAATTCATATTGTTTTTCCATGTTGAGTAATTATCGCCGTTTAGTTTCTCAAAAGCTAAGAGTTGATCTAAAGAGCTAGTCATGTTGAAAAGAAAAACATATCCTTTTTAGTAAAAACATTAATCTGTTAAATCCAATCAAGTTTAGCAAACAATCTAATAATGTACCCTTCATTATTATATTTTGCAACGATATTTCAATGGTTTAGAATAACCTCCACCGAGGGGTGATCGACTATTTCTCCATTGAACCAAGACTATCTTGACTAGATACTATCACCAGAATAACTCTTATTCCTATAGTAACTTAGTTATCGCTACTTTGGTCAAGAATTTACTAACACTTTGTAATTCTCATAAGTGCGACCCTCCATTTTCAGACCTCAAAGATTGGAATCATTATGCTCCCGAAGTTGGAAAGACAAGAATGAAAACAGACCTGAGAGACCCTATCTATTTCTAGAGTTCGCAGAGTTCCAAATCCTATAATACAACCCTCCGATTGGTAAGGTCGCTCCAGGGCAGACATACAGGCGCATTATAGGAATCTCACGGTGTGACCTAATGGAAGAAACCGTAGGTTGTATTGACACACTTCCTTCTCCCACTTACTATGAACAATTTCCCCTATTCACCTTGGTATTGACTCATGCAAACACTCTCCGAATGGAGTCCGCTCCCAGGGCAGCCCAAAGCCAAGCATGAATCTCACGGTGTGAACTCTTAGGGACGCTAGAGCTAAAAGTAGATTACTTTTCTCCAACTGAAGTGTTTTAAACGGTTAGGGTATAAAATATTTAGCGATACATTTCGACTAACTAAAACATATCCTAAGTCTAGATGATTCATCTGAGTATATCTTTTATACTGGATTTTTAACCTACGATGTCTAGGTGATAAACAAATTTTATTACCTCACACTGCTCACGAATGCTCATAAAACCGGTTTAACCTAACTCAGACGCTGGCTCGATCTCCAGGTAGTAAGTGTTCCATGAATTGTCAACTTAAAAACCTTCAACCTTAGTCATCTTATCTGACTTTTTGCCAAGATCTTGCCAGGTGAGTTTTCTTGTAACTTCAGTTTTACAAGATATCAACCTATTTTCTATGAAAATTGGGATTTCTCGATGGTTAACCCTAAATGAGCATGCATCTTATCTTTGTTATAGATTTTAGAACTCTAGGTTATTTTAAACAATTATAAAATAAATTAAACAATTATAACCCTAGAGCATTCATCTATAACATGCTTCTTTCAATCAAACATGCTTTAATATAACATTTATATTAAAATTAAGCATGCATAGTATATATTTTATAACACTTATAAGATATAACAAATGCATGTCACATGCTTTTCCTATGGTGGGATTTTAAAACTATATGGCATACTATATGCACATATATTCAAAGAACATTATCCATCACATGCATAATAGGTAAACAACACTAAAGTGGACCGATTTTGGCATTAAATACAAACAAATAACTAATTTATTACAAAATTCAGCAATCAGCTTCCCTGAACCGGCTTCAAACACTTTGAACCATCAGGAATCGCTCAGAAATCACTCGAACCGACCCAAAACACCAAAAACCAAGCTAAACGCGTCAAACGGGCTTAACCAGTTCAAAACGGACGGCGTCCAAACCGTCTGGACCGGCTTGGTCAATGCATGCTGGGGCAGTCAAACGGAAAGTGCGGGTCAGGTCGATGGAGGCGGAGCGAGCTGGGCGCACAAGGTGCGTGGGTCGCGAGCAGGCGGGAGCGGGCGGGGCAGCTTCAAATTGGGTCGTGCGAATCGGAGAGAGGTGGGCGCTCGGGTCGGGATTCGATCGGGCAGGCGTGCGTGCAAAGAATCCGGGTGGCGAACTGGGGCGGGTCGGGTCTGGGAGCTGAACTCTTGGATCTGTGGCCCAAAAACAGGTCTGTAAGCTTTTTTTTTCCAATTTTGCTTCTGTTCTCTCTTCTTGGAATCAAGCAATTATAGCCTAAAGTCAACTCTAAATGAGCTCCAACAAATTTACAGACCCTTTTTCACACATTAATGCTCATAAACAATGTGAGCAATTACAAATTTTCAATAAGAAATTTAAAGAAAAAAATGCCAAAATCATAATAAATCCACTTTAGTCCCCATTTCATCAACACTTGAATAGATAGGAAAAAAATACCCACCAAAAGAAATTGAGAGTAATTCTAGCATGCTCTGATACCACATGATGGATATGAGACATATGCAGTGGATTGGACCTAATTACACTCTAATTGCTTCTAAATTAAAGGAAAATAGCATGGCAATTGGAAGAAAATAGTTGAATTAAAAGTGTAGAGATGCTACCTTTGAAGCTCCGAAGCCGCTTCTCCTTGTCGAATCTCGACACGAACTCTTTTGGACCACCATTAGAGTTGACCTACTATCCTCTAGACTCAGAACTGAGTGTGTGGCACTCGGTGGATGAAGAGAACCGGAGAGAGAAAAGAGATGAAAATAAGGAATGGAATTTTGAGTAGTTTTGGGTGTTTCCTTTTGTTTTTCACAAAGTTTGAATTTTCCAGTCCAAATATCAAAAAACTAATTTTCAAAAATTGGCAAAAAGTCTTTTAAACTAAATTGATAAGTGCCAATTTATAGAAAAAAAGGTATGCAACAATTGCATGAAAAAAACTTCACAAAAAAAACAAACCTAGAATCCACTCACTTAGTGGGCTTAATTGTCTCCACTATAAGCCAACACCTAGCCCACTATTTTTTTAGTGGAATTATCCAACAAAAAGTTTGGATTTTTCCACTAACTATTAGTCAAAGCAAAATAGACATTTGGTCAAAGTCAAACTTTGACCGAAAAGTCAACATTTTGACATTTTATGAATTTTATCCGTGTTGACTAACCCGAGCATGAATCTGCATTCATTTTTTCAAAAATTCAAATCACATTTGAATATAAGCTTGGTCAAAGTCAAAAAAAACTCTTTGACTTTTTACAACTTTGACCATTTCCATTATTTCGAGCCTACCGAATATGAACATATTCATATTTTTTATATTTAAATCACATTTAAATATTAAACCTGTATTTCTAAAGCAAAAAAACCCAACCACTATTTCACATATACTTTGTCGGTTTCTCTTTCTCTACCTAATTCGAATTATTCTATCATTACTGTTCTTAGTTTATTCCATATGAGCTAGTAGGGGAACCTAATGGACCTATAGATCATGGGCTCCAACGATCCGAGATTAGCTAGCTAAACTCTTTAGACGGAGCTAATCAAACATTCGTTAACTAACGGGTCATTCCACTAAAGTCCTGTAGTTGCACTCCCCTCACTATAGATTATTTGTGTCCATTTTATATAGCTATGATAGTAAGTTAATCCTTCACAGGTTGTTCGTAATCTCGGCTGGGTCATAAACAACCGTTTTACCCCCAAGACTACATTTCTGTTCCTTAAGTTCCACTGATCCTCTAATGAACAATTGGTTTTAAGTTCCAAACCTATAAACCGAATCCCTCTCGGGCCAAGGAGAGGGTGGGGCTCCTTTTCAAGACGCTAGATTCAGTACTAAAGGGAACAAAATCTATCTACTGTCCCTATAACGGGTATGAGTGAATTTCGTCTTACACCCTATGTTCCCAACTATCCATCCGATCTTACCCCTGAAATGGGAGGCTTATTGGGCCAGTGATATTGAGTGCCCTCACCTATGCAGATCTAAGGATAATTCTGAGTGAACAGGAGTTCATAGTTAGCTCAGGATTAAGATTAAGTTACCAGGTCATCAATTAACGAAATAGTCAGTTTTATACATAAAACGGTATTTATAACGTAAAAATGACTTATTTCATGGTTTAGTCTTATGTAAACTCTTTACATAGGATGCCCCCACTCACATATCTCTTATATGAAACAATTCAGGATCACATCGTTTTGTACTAACTACAAAGTGGGCCGCATCCATAATGTCCCCAGAATAAGGCGCCTAACCTTATTCATATACTATAGACCATTTTGGCTATATATTTGAACATGATCCACCTTTATGTCACTACAATAAGTTCAAACTATATTAAATAGCCTCAGGACCTTAGTTTATTGGATTCAAGATTACAATTTCAATAACAAATTTATCGAAAAACAAAACAGAATATATTTATTAATTTTACAAACTACGAGTTTTAGGACATAAAATCCAACACTATTCACGTACCGTTGGAACCATAGGTCTATAAGGTCCCCTTGGTAGCTCAATGGATTCAAGTTGAGAATCAGTTTTTGGGTCAGTTTGAAGTGTTCAAATTGACAAGAGGGAGTTTGATTATATATGATATAATTGAACTGGTTAATTATATATGATATGATTGACTTTATGTATGAGATATATTATTTGGAGAAAAATGATATAAATATGATTTATATCTAGTGGAGGAGAAAAGACTATAGTTAATGTATTGCATATGATGTGATATTAAACCATAGGTTAATGAATATAATATGGTTATATTTATTATTTTTAATTGGACAATTATAGGATAATTGCGCCGGTGTTTTCTCTGTAACCGTGTGATAGTGGGAGGTTTCATTCAGTTTTTGTAATTAAAGAATAAAATGAAAATTGTTTTCATTTTGCAAGAGATCAGATAATTCTCTCACGAGTCGTATACGGCCTATCACATAGCAAATCGAGAGACTACACATTAGCTCAACGTTGCTACACTATCGTATACACGCACGCCTCTTTCTAAACGATCACATAGGATTTGCTAAATGATCGTCTAGCTCTTTCCTAAACGATCGCGCGCCCGAGCATTTGCTAAATGATCGTGTACCTTCTTCTAAACGATCAAGCATCGTCTATACGATAAACATCAGCCTTCTCCACTTGCTTGGTCGTGGTATACGATCTTCCTTTCCTCCTTCCCTCTACCAAATCTAATAGAGCCCACACCTCCTAGATTCTCATGCCGAGAATACTGAGGGTTCTAAGTGGTGGTGTAATCCCTGTTGCTGCGGTGTTCCCGTGGAGTTTATTCGTGGGTAAACGACTGGGTGATTTGGTGAACTATTACTTGGACATGCTTAGCGAGAGTGAGAGAAGTAGTCCTTGGCGAGAAAGAGATTTTCTGTGAAGAAAGGTTCTTCAACTGGTACGTATCTCTTCTCTTTGTTTTTTAATTGTTTAAAGCATGTCGGTAATTTGTTCTATATCGCATATTTATTTTGTTAGAATGTAAATGCGTCAATTCTGTCACAATGAGTTTGGAACGATCCGCTTCCGCTCAGAGGTACTATTGTAAAAGAGTTCCTTCAACATCTACAAAGCGAGTCGTATCTGTAGTATCAACAGGATAAGGTATCCCTCCTTTATCCATCTACTACAGACGATTTAGGTTATTATTTAAGGCATGATCCACTTGTATGTCGCCACATACATGCTTAAGTTACATGAAATAACCACGAATCTTAGTTTATTGGATTTGAGTAAGTGTTCATAAAATAACATTTATTTTATTAATAACAATATGTGTACAAATGTTTACAAACTACGAGACCACTGGGAGAATTAGAACAGCAATCCCAACAATCTTCCACTTGTCCTAATGCCTCGGAAGAGTAATGTACAATACAAAAACAAGCACAATATATAATTAACTAGGGTATACTCTATACCCCAGTATCATCTCCCACTTTCTCTAGACAAGGTACTGCATGTCTCGTAGACACAGACTCTCCAGATGACCCTCGAACACTTTAGCCATGAGAGCCTTTGTAAACGGATCGGCAACGTGGTGCTCCGACGTGATCTTCGTGACTATCACATCACCACGATGCACAATCTCCCTGATCAATTGATACTTTCGTTCGATATGCTTGCCTCTTCGTTGACTCCGAGGTTCCTTAGAATTTTCCACAACCCCCCTGTTATCACAATAGAATGTGATTGGGAAAGATATATTTGGAACAACTTCCAAATCTATAAGGAACTTCCCAAGCCAAATAGCTTTTTTAGCAGCTTCACAATCGGCTACGTATTTGGCTTCCATAGTGAAGTCCGCGATGCATCCTTGCTTGAAGCTTCGCCAAACTATAGTCCCTCCATTCAGAGTGAAGACCGACCCTGATGTCGATTTCCAAGAATCTCTATCAGTCTGAAAGTCAGAGTCTATGTATCTTATAAGGATCAAATCCTTATCTTTATACACGAGCATATAGTTCCTCATTCTCCAAAGATACTTGAGGATTGTGTTGACCGCCGTCCAGTGATCTAATCCTGAATTGGACTGATATCGACTGGCAATCCCCACTACATAGCGAATGTCAAGTCTAGTACATAGCATTGCATACATAAGGCTACCAACAACTGATGAATAGGGAATTCATCTCATTTCCTCAACCTCTTGAGGTGTCTTAAGACATTGTTCCTTAGACAAAATAATTCCATGCCTGAAAGGTAATAAACCCCTCTTGGAATTCTGCATCAAGTACCTGATCAACATCTTGTCAATGTACGATGCCTGAGACAAGCCAACCTTTTGTTCTTACGATTCCTTATAATCTGAATTCCTAGAACAAATTACACCTCTCTCAAATATTTCATTTGGAATTGGGCGACCAACATTCCCAATGAGTAGGATAATATCCACATATAGCACTAGGAAAGCTACTGAGTTGTTGATGATATTCTTTAAAAACAAGGCTCATCAACATTGTGATCAAAACCAAATGATTTGATCGCACTATCAAATCTAATGTTCCAAGATCTAGATGCTTGTTTCAGCCCATAAATGGACCTATTAAGCTTGCAAACCTTTTGCTCTTGATCTGGAACAATGAGTCCTTCTGGTTGAGCCATGTAGATGGTCTCCTCAAGATTACCATTCAGAAAGGCAGTCTTGACGTCCATTTTCCATATCTCATAATCATAAAATGTGGCTATGGACAGGAGAATCCTGATAGACTTCAACATGACAACAGGTGAGAAAGTTTCCTCAAACTTTACTCCCTCGACTTGGGTATAACCCTTTGCAACGAGTCTAGCCTTAAAGGTCTGCACCTTTACATCTAGACCTCTTTTCTTCTTGTAGATCCACTTATAACCTATAGGTTTTACCCCATCAGGCTGATCCATAAGTTTCCAAACGAAATTGAAGTACATAGACTCTACTTCCTGATTCATGGCTTTAATCCACTCATCTTTTCAACATCCTCCATTGCTTGCTTATAAGACACTGGATCCTGGTGGATAGTATATGGACTTAAGATTCCAGAATTATATGATAGAACATGGAATTACGTCCCAACTCTCAGCCTCAGGTACACTTCAATAAAATGTTGTATCGAAAAGGTGAAATTAAACCTTGATGGATATGGTTTGAGACTGTTCCCTCAAAGAGCATTTCTGAAACACCTTTTAAGTTATGGAGAGGTCGTAAAGGTAGTTTACACCACTTCATAATTTAGGGATGTCCAGCCCATGTGCTAATGACAAACCCCAAAAACTTGGAACCTCGTTTGAAAATATGCCTATTTATAGGCTACCCCAAGGAAACAAGAGGTGGATACTTCTTGGATCCAAGTGAGAATAAAGTATTTGTATCGACAAACACTATCTTCTTGGAAGAATATCACATGAAGGACCATAAACCATGAAGTAAAATAGTTTTAAATGAAATTTCTAATGAATCTACTAAGACTTCAATAAAGGTTGTTGAAGGGGCTGATACATCAACAAAAGTTGTTGATGGCGATTCATCTAGTCATTCACATCCATCTCAAGAGTTGAGATTGCCTCAATGTAGTGAGAGAGTTATGAACCCATCTGAACACTACATGGGTTTAACAGAAGCCCAAGACATCATAGCTAATGATGGTGTTGAGGATCTATTATCTTATAAAGTGGCAATGGAAGATGTTGACAAGGATGAATGGATTAAAGCAATGAATCAAGAAATGGAGACTATATACTTCAATTCTGTCTGGGAGCTTGTAGATCAACTTGTTGGGGTAAAACCTATAGGTCGTAAGTGGATCTACAAGAGAAAAAGAGGTGTAGATGGAAAGGTACAGACGTTTAAAGCTAGACTTGTGGCAAAGGGTTATACCAGGTTGAGGAGTAGACTATGAAGAAACTTTCTCACCTGTTGTCATGGCAAAGTCTATTATAATTCTCTTGTCCACAGCCATGTATTATGACTATGAAATATGGCAAACGGACGTCAAGACTGTTTTTTCTTTTTTTAATGATAATCTTGAAGAGACCATCTACATGAATTAACCAGAAGGATTCATTGAACAAGATCAAGAGCAAAAGGTTTGCAAGCTTAACCGGTCCATTTATGGATTGAAACAAGCATCTCGATCTTGGAATATAAGATTTGATAATGCGATTAAATCTTATGGCTTTGATCAGAATATTGATGAGCCTTGTGTTTATAAGAAAATCATCAACAACTCAGTAGCTTTCCTTGTGCTGAGAATGCTATAGGTTTCTGACTGATGTAAAAAAATGGTTTACTGCCTAATTCCATATGAAAGATTTAGGAGAGGCGCAGTTTGTTCTAGGGATCCAAATCATCAGGGATCGTAAGAACAAAAAGTTAGCCTTGTCTCAGGCATTGTATATTGATGTCAAATATTTAATGCATAATTCTAAAAAGGTTTATTACCTTTCAGGCATGGAATTGTATTGTCTAAAGAACAGTGCCCTAAGACTCCTCAAGAGGTTGAGGCAATGAAATGAATTTCCTATGCCTCGGTTGTTGGTAGCCTTATGTATGTAATCTTATGTACCAGACCTGACATTTGCTATGAAATAGGGATCGTCAGTAGATATCAATCCAATCCAGGATTAGATCACTAGACAGTGATCAAAAGAATCCTTAAGTACCTTCGGAGAACGAGGGACTATATGCTTGTGTATGGAGATAAGAATTTGATTCTTATAGGATACATAGATTCTGACTTTCAAACTGATCGAGATTCTTGGAAATCCACATCAAGGTCAGTGTTTACTCTGAATGGAGGAGCTATAGTTTGGCGGAGCATCAAGCAAAGATGCATCGTAGACTTCACTAAAAAAGCCAAATACGTAGCTACTTGTGAAGCTACTAAAGAGGTTGTTTGGCTTAAGAAGTTTCTTACTGATGTTAGGATACTGATTCTTGAAAGACTTTATTATCGTAACGAGTTAGTATAATCTCTCGAAATTGCAACTAAACGATGAACGAACACTTTATTAAACGATATGAGTCAAACAAAGACTAGATGATTGCTTATCAAACTCTAAACGATCGTTTACAAAACTCTATACGATCGCTTACAGTATCTACACGATCACTGAGTAATACTAGACGATAGCTAACAAAACACTCCATGATCGCTTACAAGATATTACGCAATTGCTTACCAAATACTATGCGATCGCCCACAAAATGTTATACGATCGCCTATAAAAGGCTACACGATCGCCTACCAAATGCTACACGATCGTTGGGCTCTGCTACTCGATCGCTTAGTAAAAGAGGTAGATGATGAGCGGCACACTACGACGAATTATACACGATAGAGACTTCCGAACTCCCACTCTCGAGAGGACGAATTATACACGATACAAAGACTTATGGTTTCTTTCCTCTTTTTAAACCTCAACTTCTCCCAACAGAATTGAAAGTAATCATTAACCGATTCAACCGCCGACTTCCCCTTATCTCCTTTATTCTTTCTTTTTTGATATTGCAATATAATTAGAGGCCTATCATTACCTCCCCCTCCACTTTTACCTTATCCTCAAGGTAAAGTTCTGGCTGTCCAACTACCTTTTTTACAGTCTTTTTCATTTTCTCTTGAGCCACCCGCAAATGCTCCTACATTACTCGTAGGACAGTATCCCATGTTTTCATTGTACATTTCAGACTAACCCTTACCTTTGTTAGACTTGGATTCCCTTGTAGAGTAATCTTCCGACCCCCATGAACAAATGACATTGTTAGGTTCTGCCAATCTACCTCTGTTTTCCCCAAAAAGTGTAGCCATTTATCCCCAAAATCATGTCAACACTTCCCAACTCTAATGGTAGGAAACTATCACACACTCTCCAATCTCCCAGCCTCATTTTCACATTTTTACATACTCCCTTTCCTTGCACAGTAGTTCCTGATCCCAAAACTATTATGTAATTGGTCGTGTCTATGATGTTCAACTGTAGACGTTTTGCTAGACCCTCTAATATGAAGTTATGTGTAGCTCCACAGTCTATCAGCACCACCACCGATTCTTCTTTGATATCCTCTTTAATCTTCATTGTCTGTGGGTTCGTCAATCCCACAACTGAGTTCACAGACAGTTCAGCAATAGATGAAATTTCCTCACTCAGCGTCAACATACTCAATTCTAACGTCTCTTTTCTTCCTTCGTTGTCTTCATACAACTCTCATTCCTCACCAGATGCCTGCACTACAAGTAATCACAGTTCTCTCAACTCCCGCCCTTTGCACCGATGTCCAACAGTATACTTTTTGTCGCACCGGAAACAGGGTTTTTCTCCCTTTAACTGAAATTCAGCATCTGTTAATCTTCTTGCCAGAATTTCTCTCTGGTTATCGTTATCTCACGTTCCTCGCAACATGACTGTCCTCATTGGAAATGACTCTCCGGCCTTCCCTCTTTCTTTCGGTTCACTTCCGCCTACTGTCTTACTCATATTTTCTATATTGAATTTCGAAGAGTTTGAATTTTGGATCTTACCTCCATATGTTCGTGCTCGTCCCGCTTTGACCCATGCATTTTCTCTATCTTCAACATGTTGTGCCAACAACATCATTTGCGCTAACCCGGAGGGATCCCAGCACTCAACTTCTACCTTTATACATGGCGTCAAACCATTTATGAATGTCTCCTCGAGAACTTCATTCGGCAGATGAGGCAACGACGCTACCAACTTATCGAACAAATTTTGATATGCCTCCATAGTTGTTTCTTGTTTGATAGCCAAGAATCTTCCACAGATCGATCCCTCTCTTAAAGATCGGAGTCGCACTAACATCCTTTTCTTCAAATCTTCCCAATCTTTGAATGACTCTCTGCCTTCCTTCAACAGATACAAGCCTAATACTGCACCATCGAAACTCACAACCGCCACCGTCATCTTCTCAGATTCAGTCAACTTATGAATTTGAAAATAGCGGTATGCTCTGAATAACCACGCGTTTGGATCACTTTCACTAAACACCGGCATTTCTACTTTCTTGAATTTACTTCGGTCGCAAATCGCGTCTTCTTCGGCGGCTTTCACCAAACTATCTGTTCTGCACACATTATGGGTTTTCGATCCTTCTGCCTCTTTCATCACCTTTGCCTTTCCCTTGGCCATTTTCGTAACATAAGAAATGAGTATTTGTTGATGTTTCTCTGCCTTCAATCCCAATCTCTCAATGCTCTTTGCAAACGACGCCAAATTCTCCTCTATGGTTGGCAATTTCTGCATTTCAACTCTGAATCTAGAGATCTCTTGGTCCAGTAACTCCAGTTTCTCTTGAAAATGTTTCTGAACCATGCTTGCTCAGGTGGTCTCTTTGATACCAATTTGTTGCAATATCAAAAAAGAAAGAATAAAGAAGATAAGGGGAAGTCGGTTGTTGAATCGGTTAAGGATTACTTTCAATTCTATTGGGAGAAGTTGAGGTTTAAAAAAAGGAAAGAAATCGGAAGAGAAGGCAGTGAAGTCTGAATATCTGGTGTGAGGAAGGAGAGCTCTCGAGAGTGGGAGTTCGGAAGTCTCTATCGTGTAGAATTCGTCGTAGTGTGCTACTCATCGTCTACCTCTTTCACTAAGAGATCGAGTAGCAGAGGCCAGCGATCGTGTAGCATTTGGTAGGCGATCGTATAGCATTTGGTAGGCGATCGTATAGCATTTTGTGGGCGATCGTATAGTATTTGGTAAGCAATTGCATAATATCTTGTAAGTGATCGTGGGGTGTTTTGTAAGCAATCGTCTAGTATTACTCAGCGATCGTGTAGAGACTGTAAGCGGTCATATAGAGTTTTGTAAACGATCATTTAGAGTTTGATAAGCGATCATCTAGTCTTTATTTAACTCATATCGTTTAATAAAGAGTTCATTCATTGTTTAGTTGCTATTTCGGGAGATTGTACCAATTCATTACGATAATAAAGTCTTTCAAGAATCAATATCTTAACAAATTGGTATCAGAGCCGGTTGTCAATGTTCTAAAGTGGAACTGGTAGAGGGTTCTGACCTGGTGTGGCCGAGTGAAGTACCGCTTGAGTAGCCGTCGGGACGTCGATTTTCCAGGGATGGGGTATTGTTAGGAACCAAGGTAGTATGGAATGCCTTTGTCCCACATTGGTTAAAATGGGATTACCAATGTGGTACTTAAGTGGCTTGGCTCTCCCACCCTAATAGCTAGTTTTTGAGGTGTGGTCCTTCAAGGTGCTTAACTACCTAACAACAGATTTGGAATTTATTCCAAATATGTCTTTGCCCATCACATTTTATTGTGATAATAGTGGTACTGTGGAGCACAACATTACTGATCTGATTATAAAGGAATTCACGGCTAAAGTGTTCAAGGGTCATCCAGAAAGTCTAGGTCTACGGGATATGCGACATGTTTTTTAGGGCAAGTGAAAGATATTACTGAGGTATAATGTATACCCTAGTTTATTGTACTTTGTACTTTATTTGTATTGTTCATTTGACTCCCTAAGCTTTAAAAAAAGTGGGAGATTGTTGGGATTGATGTCCTAAATCACTCTTGAATTCTCGTAGTTTGTAAACTTTGTATAAACAAATTATTATTATTAAAATAATAATTATTTTATGAACATACACTCAATCCAATAAACAAACATCCTAGGTTATTTTATATAATTTGAACATGTATGTAGATACATACAGGTGGATCAAGTTTAAATTGTAGGAATTAGCAAGCAGTCAACGGAATTCAGGATCATTAAGCACTCTAATTTATCAATTTTAGCATCAAATGAAGCATGTTCATCAAATAAAAAGAGGGTTTAAAATAAACTCACCTTTGATGACTTTAAACTTTAAATTCAACTCCAATCTCCTCAGCTACAAGTTGGAGACCAACAAATATCTTCCCTACTAATCTCTTTGGACCTTAGATTGATTTGTGAGAATCAAAATGAGCTGAATTAATGGAACTAAGAGAGAATTTTAATGGTTTCAACTGGACATGAAGAACTCCTTCTTCATTAATTCTCTCTCTATAATTCCAGAATTGAACGAAGAGTTAAACAACTGAAGTTTTCAGCTTTTATCAAACCAGCATGCAATTTTAAGACAACATGAAGTAGACACCTCCTATTTCAAGAATATGAGTAGAATTGTGAACATTTATGCAAGTAGAAAAATCTCACTTTTCTTTTAATTTTGAAATATTTTTCAAAATTAAAACCAAATTTCAATAAATAAACTGAAATTTTATTAATTTTACCAAATTAATTCAATAATTAATTTTCAAATAAAATTAATAATTTATTAAACAATTTAATTAATTCTATTAATTTAATATAAAATATTAAATGAATTAAACACCAATTTCACAACCATGAATCTCCATTCATGTAATTAATATTAAAATCGTATTTAAATATTATCCGATTCTCCAATCTCGTTTAATTCAATATTTAAACATGTAATTATATCACACATAATTACTAATTCTCTTAATTCGAATTTGAACATTTCAAATTAAACTCATCACTCTATTCTACGGTTTATTCTGTTTGTGAGCTAGTAGGGGGATCTAATGGACCTACAAATCATAAGCTCCAACGATCCGAGATTAATCGACTAAACTTTTTAAACTGAACTAATTAACATCCGTTAACTATCAGGTTACTCCATTAAAGCCCGGTAGTTGCACTCCCCTCACTGTAGATACAATTGTGTGCATTTGTTATAACCATAATTAGTAAGTTAACCCTTCATAGGTTCTTCGTAATAATGGTTGTGTCAATAGTTGTTTTACCCCCGAGATTACATCTTATTCCTTAAGTCTCACTGATTCTCTAATGAACAATTAGTTTGTAATTCAATCAGCAAACCAAGTCCCTCTTAGACCAATGAGAGGGTGGGGCCCCTCGTTCACGACCCGGAGTCAACACTTAAAGGAACAACCTTTTTACTTACCCTAAAAGGGGGTAGGAGTAAATTCCATCTTGCACTCTATGTTCCCAGTTATTTACCCGACCTTACCCCTAAAATGGGAGGGTTATTGAGCGGCGATGGTTAGCCAACCCTCACCCATGGAAATCTAAGGATAATCCCAAATAAACAAGAGGTCATAGTTAGCTCAGGATTAAGGTCAAGTTATCTAGATCATCACTTTGAAATAGTCAGTTTTGAACAGTAAACAACATTATAAAGTAAGAGTGACTTATTTTTTAGTTCGATCTTATACAAACACTTTGTATAGGATGCCCCCAGTCATATGTCTCTACATGAACGAATCAAGATCACTTTGTTTGTAGCACTTTACAACAATTATAATATCTACAAAGTGGACTGCATCCAATAGAGTTACTAGAATAAGGTACCCAACCTTATTCATATACTATAGACCGTTTTGGCTATTTACTTGAACTTGATCCATTTTATGTCTCCACATAAAGTCCAAGTATTCATATAATAGCCATGGATCTTAGTTTATTGGATTTAAAATTTTCAAGTGTAATTTACATATTCAATAACAGTTTTGTTGAATAAACGTCAATAACATCTTTATTGTAAAAGAAAAATATGATTAATGTTACAAATTTTGAGTTTTAGGACATACAACTCAACATAAATGATAATCTAAATGGTCTTTGGTAGATGGATAAGGCCGGATACCTTATCATGGTAATACTACGGTTACGACTCGTTATGTAGATGTTACAAATGCTGTAAAGTGCTACAAATGATCTGATCCTGATCATTCATGTGGAGGCATGTGAGCAGGTATCCCATACAAAGAGTTTGTATAAGACCGAACCACGAAACGAATAGTCTCATTATATAAATCGTTAATAGTAGAGATTTACATTTCACTAGGATAACCATAGGTGACATGGCCTGAATCCTAAATGAGTTGTGAACTCCTGCCTATGAAGGCGATCTTTTGATTTGCATGGGTGAGAGTGGTCAGATCGTCGACTCAATATGCCTACCATTTTGGGGATTTGTCTAATTGGGGAGCTAGGAATACATCTACACAAGACGAAATTCACTCATTCCCTGACATCGGGGTAAGTAAATAAATTGCTCCTTTAAGGGCTGATTACAGGGCTTGAGCAATGTGGCCACACTCTCTTTTGGCTCGAGAGGGATTTGGTCATAGTTGGACTATGATTTATTGTTCGTTAGAGGGATCAATGGTACTTAAAGAGTTAGACGTAACTACATGGGCAAAACAGTAATTTTGGTTAAGTTGTACTACAACCAATTTGTAGAGGGTCATCACACTGTTGACTGGTTATATTCAATTGACACAGAAATATAATTGTAGTGTGAAGAGTGCAACTGTCAGTCTTTAGTGAAGTAAACAACAGTTAATGGATATTGAATAATTTAATTAATTAGTCAAGTATCATTGGAGCTTCAATCTACAGGTCCATAAGGTCCCCTATGTAACTCAACAGGGATCATTGAGAATTAATTTTGATTAATTTGAATTGTTCAAATTAATTGTATATGATATAATTAATTAAATTAATTGTATGTGATATAATTAATATAATATATTTGATATATTATAATATAACCAATGTTTGTAGCACTTAGACAAAAGGTCCCTTATAGATATATTTGTTACAATGTTAATCCTTTTTTAAAAAGAATCAATTTAATCCTATTAAACTGATTAAAAGATTAAACTAAAAATTCTAATCTCATTAGAAAAGTGATCTTAGGTCTATATAAATTATATTTTAAAATAATTTTAAAAAATGATTTTAACCTAAGGTTTGCATTCAATTCTAATTTATTGATTTTAATTTCTAATTTGAATTAATTATAATAATGATAAATAAATTAAACAAATTAAAATCATACATTGCATGTAATTGACCTGCTTAGCGTAAAGCTAACTTGACAACTATTTTAACTGATCGCCTTGGTAGTAGGACGTGAAGCTATTCACTCTGCTTTCCCTGGTGAAGGGACAGATTCGAGCGAGCGGGTTGCTTCTCCAGGTCTTTTGCAGGTCCTTTGTACTTGAGAGAGGTCTTTTTTAGGCAAAAAAATTAAACTATAACATTTATAAGTTACCTAAGGTAGTGTCATGCTTCATGCAAATTCATTTTATTACTAACTTATATAACAATTATATAATAAGGTGATGAAATAAACTACAAAAATCGTCCATACATACATTCAACCATATATTATAACACTTATAATATAAATGATGCACATATATGTTATTAATGCATGCATGCATATATTTATATTATATGATGCATGAGCATGCTACAAAATAAACCATGCAACTAGATATATTATAATATTTATAATATAACATGATGCATGAAATTAAAAGCGTAACCTATGGTGGAATTTTATACTATATGATATACATTATGGCATACACATCACATCCATAATTTAAAAGCAACGGATTGAGATTGGACACCTAAAAGAAATTTAAAAACTAACTATTACAAAAAAATATCCATCTGGTTCGAAATAGGTCAACCGGGCCTTGAACTGCTCAAATCAAACCCTGAATCGGTCCAGATGAACCCAAAAACCTCGAACCGAAGAACCCACGAACTGAACTGATGAACCGCGTGCGAACCAGAGCTGAATCGCGTGAATTCTCCATCTCAGAGCGTCGTAACGCTACGAAAAGTTTCTTTATCTGCCGCATCGTAGCATCGCAACACTAGGGCACAACGTTGCGATGCTGCAATACAATCGCTCACTGTACTACTTCAAACTCCTTCAAAACTTCACCGAATTTCTTCCTGTTTTCTCCATAATTTGGCCAGGAACTTCACAACGACTCAACAATAAAAATACAGACTCGATCGCAAATTATTGCCCCAATAACATGGGCCCTTACAAAATAATTTTGTAAATAAAAGCGATAAATCTATACTGCCCAATCCCAAAACATCCATTAATACAAACCACATTCAGCACATAATTCATCATATGAACTAAGAATGCTAAATCCCACCATTATTCTAAAAAAATATTCTAGAAAAGAAAGAAAAATTGGGATCAAAACCAATAGCTCTGATACCAATTGAAGGAACCCGGTTAAAGGTCCTTGAGCGGAAGCGAATTGTCCCAATTTCTAAAATTTACAGAATTTAGATTTTATAGAGAAGAACAAAAATTATGCATTTAAAAAATGGAATTTACAGCATGCAAAAAACAAAAATAGAAGAATAAATTAGGATTTGAAGCCTTTACCTTTAAAGACTAATATTCAATAGAAATCCCTCGAACAATGGACACTACCACAATGGCTACCTCAATATTCTCTAGGATGATAATCCAAGAGTTGTGGGCTTTGGCTATTTTGGATAAGAGGGATTTTTAGAGAAAGTGGAAGAGAGGAGGAGGAAGGGGATGAGATCTAAGAGACTTTTTTTTGTCTTTATCTTCACTGTAATTTCTGTGTCATATCACGTAATTGAGAGAAAGAAGGGGAGGGAGTTACAACTCCCTCCCAAAATTGATTTTAAAGAAAATAAATTAAATAATTAATTAATTTAATAAATCATATAATATATAAAATATATAATAACTACTTTATTATATATATCAAACTATATGTTATATAAAATATAACGTATAACCTATAGTTTCAATATTGTATCAAATACAATATAATCTATAGTTTCAATTCTACCCCAATGGCATTTCATATAAATTTCATTTATATGAATCAAATTTATATAATTAATATTTGAATCATATTCAAATATTTATTTCCTCTCAAGTATACTTTATATTATAATGTATCAAATACATTATGGTAATTATATCATATATAATTAAAATTCAATTAATTATATCATATATAATTAATTTCCTCAATTAATTTGAACAATTCAAATTGATCCAAAAACTGATTCTCATTTGTTCCTGTTGAACTACCAAGGGAACCTCATGGATCTGTAACTTAAAGCTCCAACAGTACGTGAATAATTAATTAAACTCCTTTAATTAAATTAATTAATTATTCACCATCTATTAACAGTCAGATACTCTACTAAAGGCCGAAAGCTGCACTCTTTGCACTACAGATATATTTCTGTCTATTGAATATAATTAGTCAACAGTATGATGACCCTTCATAGATTGCTCGTACGTACAGTTGGGCCAAAATTACCATTTTGCCCTTGTTGTTGATGGAAAAGTAGGCATGCGCAGCGGGAAAGAGGAACAATTTTACTCTAATTGCATAAATTAAACATACTACCCTAAATCAATTAATTAGGCTTTTTTTTTAAATCTTACCTTTGAAGCTCCTGAAACTTCTTTTATCTCCGCCCGAACGCGAACCAGACAACTAATAGAGCTGACCACCTATCCTCTAGACTCAGAACCAGATTGTGGGACTCAATGGATGAAGAACCCGAGAGAGAAAGAGATGGAAATAGAAGAATGAATTTTGGGTTGGGTTTAGGTTTTTTCAGCCCAATTTTTTAAAAATTAATTTTTGCAAAATATCCAAAAGTCTTTAATCCAAATTGAAAAGCCCATATTTATAGAAAAGAGCCATATAAAATTGCATGAAATAAATTCATAAAAACCCAACACCTAGAATCCACTATCTAAGTGAGCTTAATGTCTAGTGGAATTATCCAACAAAAGTTTGGATTTTCCCACTAACTTTAGTCAAAGGGCAACATAGTCATTTTGTCAAAGTCAAACTTTGACCAAAAAGTAAAAATTTTGACTTTTTATGATTTTTTTCGTGTTGACTAATTTTGACCTCCCGAGCATGAATCCGCATTCATTTTCTCGAAATTCAAATCACATTTGAATATAAGGTCGGTCAAAGTTTGACTTTTCAAAGTCAAAAGTCAACTCTTTGACTTTTTACATCTTTGACTATTTCCATTATTTCCGAGCTTTCGAATATGAACGTATTCACATTCTTGGTATTAAAATCAAATTTAAATATTAAAGATGTATCTCTAAACTGAAAAAATCGACCATTACATCACATATACTTGTCGGTTTCTCTCTCTTTACCTAATTTGAACAA
The DNA here is from genome assembly GCF_009727055.1 of Benincasa hispida. Taxonomy (NCBI): domain Eukaryota; kingdom Viridiplantae; phylum Streptophyta; class Magnoliopsida; order Cucurbitales; family Cucurbitaceae; genus Benincasa; species Benincasa hispida. Next base: position 38,236,812 of record NC_052352.1, read on the forward strand.
TTCGAATTATTCTATCATACTGTTCTAAGTTTATTCCATATGAGCTAGTAGAGGAACCTAATGGACCTATAGATCATTGGCTCCAACGATCCGAGATTAACTTGCTAAACTCTTTAAATGGAGCTAATCAACATTCATTAACTCACGGGTCATTCCACTATAGTTCCATAGTTGCACTCCCCTCACTGTAGATATATTTGTGTCTATATGATATAACCACGATTAGTAAGCTAATCCTTCACAGGTTGTTCGTAATCTCGGTTGGGTCATAAAAACCATTTTACCCCTGAGACTACATTTTATTTCTTATGTTCCACTGATCCTCTAATGAACAATTGGTTTAAGGTCCAACCTATAAACCGAACCCCTCTAGAACCAAGGAGAGGGTGGGGCCACTTATTCAAGACCTGGATTCAGTACTAAAGGGAACAACCTATCTAATGAACAATTGGTTTAAGGTCCAACCTATAAACTGAACCCCTCTAGAACCAAGGAGAGGGTGGGGCCACTTATTCAAGACCTAGATTCAGTACTAAAGGGAACAACCTATCTACTATCCCTATAACGGTAGGAGTGAATTCCGTCTTGCACCCTATGTTCCCAGTTATCTACCTGATCTTCCCCCTGAAATGGGAGGCTTATTGGGCCAGCGATAATGAGCTGCCCTCACCTATGCAGATCTAAGGATAATTTTGAGTTAACAGGAGTTTATAGTTAGCTCAGGATTAAGATTAAGTTACCTAGGTCATCAATTAACGAAATAGTTAGTTTTATACATTAAACGGCTTTTAGAACGTAAAAAGTGACTATTTCATGGTTCAGTCTTATGTAAACTTTTTACATAGGTGATGCGTTGTTTTATGAGGTGAAATTATGGATGAAATGCGACGATGAAAATGCATTGAGCACTCAAGTTTTCTTAGTGGAATCCAAGTGTAAACCCTATTGAGTTTCCTGGTAAGTCCATGGTCAAACTCAGGGACTTGGGAAGACAATATGCGGTGGTAATTTCTCAGAAGACTTTGTGGTAACCAAATAAATCAAGTAGTTGTTGGGAATGTTGTTTGCAGTAATAAAAATAAACAAATGCAGCAGAGTTTTGAAAAGAGTTGATAAAATGGAAGATGCAATGAGTATGTGGTGAACGGGTTGAGAAGGGTTTCGGCTAACACTTCCTAGTATGCATTCATGCTATGCTATCATGCAACACACATACAATAGTAAACCACCTTTCAATGCGAATGCTACGGCTTCTAATGCTAGAATGCATGCGATATATGCGATATGTCTGTAGGACCTACACATAAGCCTCTATTCTTATTTATGCGATGATAAAATGACACACGCACAAATAAGGCGACCACATAATATCATATCTATCTCTAGGGTGCATGCGATGCAGGTTGGCAAACAGACCTTATCTCTAAGTCCCTATCTCTTGTTTATGCAGATCTAATCTTGCTCTCTCGAGTCTAGATTCTAATCTAGCTCTCTCAAGTCTCAGGTTCTTTCTTTAGACTCTCTCAAGTAGCTCTAAAGGGGTGTTAGGCATAGCATAAAAATAGATAATCGCATGCGATGAAGATCCTAGATCATATTAGCTTAGTTCTTCTCAACCCGTTCGATAAGTTTAGCTACTCATGCGTGCTAAGAGAGTGAACATATGTAGAATAAGAACTTCCATTGTATAAATATAAAGTCGCAGTACAAAATAACAATGCAGAAGAGAATAAAGAGCCTGGTAGCAATCTCTTGCTTCCCAGGCTTTTACACTGTCTTTTCTACTTGTGTTCAAAAGATAATCTCGCTCTCGCGAGAGTTGGCCCGCTCTCTGCTTTCTACGCCTCCGGGTTCTCTCTCGAGTTGCCCTGAGCGATCTTGCATCTTTACTCTTCCCTTGCTCTGCCTTAAAAATAAAAGCAAACTATGAACACGGCTAAAGCTATGAACTACTGAACTGGTGAACTTGTATTTATAGAGCTTTGGTATTTGGTATTTATAGAGCTTCGAGTTTTCTGAAGGATGCCTTTGGTATTTATAGAGCTTCGGGGTGAAGGGCGGCTTCTCTCTTATAATTGCACAGATGGGATGGCTTTAATTCTCTGACTGATGCGTCGAATATTTGTCACCGAAAAGCTGAGTGTAGTCGTTATCGTTAGCAGCTTGTTAACATAATTCGGATTCGACCGTCCTCAACTTTCTGTCCCATCATGATTAATTATGTCTTTCACCCAGATGCGTCCACTAAGTTGCGCCGGCTCTATGCGGCAATCCTTCTTGAGTAGATGTTTGCGAACACAAATCACTGCAAAGCCTTGCGATAATGCTGTGCTCGACCATTGAATTCTTGAGATCGCACTTTTCTCCTTGCGTTAACGCATATTATGCATAAAAATACCAAAGTTAACTATTCTAATGCGATGAATGCATGCAACTGCAATATTATGAACTTAATGCTTTTTGGATGCAATCTAACATATTTTATCAACATAAACCATCATTGTTTAATAACTTAGCACTGTAATAACGTGCATTTCTGCCCGTTATCACACCCTCAAATTGAAACAATGCTTGTCCTCAAGCATAAGCTAAAGATTTCCTTCAGCAAGTCGACCACAAATCTCTTTTCCTAGATTTCTCAAGGATACTTCATTCAAATCGTATACACCAAAATTTCCTTAAGTCTTATCCAAGTCTCCTCTTAAAATATTTCTAAGATCTAGGGACTGCAAGCTTAACCTTCAAAGGACTTTACTAGATTCCGAGACATCGCATGATTTTTATCCTTTCATCGGGCTGTCAAATGATTTTTATCCTTTCATAAAAATACCAAAGTGTCTTGTCTTCATTTTGGCTGGCCCCCACATTGTCATGCAGACATCCAACTACGAGCAATGCGCTCTTTCTCAGACTAAACTCATACCTACTTGGCAGTGGAGTTGCGGTTATTTATTTATGCGTTGATCCTGGCAAATTACTTTCATTTTGGCTTGCCCCCACGTATGTCATGCAGATATCCAACTATGGGTAAGTGCCCTTCACAACTTAACTCTTATCAACATGGGTTTCCCCATTGCATTGACAGTGGAGTTGTTATTCTCAAATATTATTTTTTTTATAAAGCTAAAAATAGCAAGGTTGAAAAATAAATACCACACCTCCAAATTTAAAATGCGGCAATGTCCCCATTGCGAAAAGATTGAAAGAATTCATGCGATGTTCTTAGGAAGTTACATAAAGAGAGTTTGAAAGAAAGCTAGCAGACCTTTAAATTCTAGAAATATTTCATGAGGTGACTTTTCTAAGATTAAGTTGATTCTAGTATATATGAAAAAAATAGAAGCATGTGTTTCATCATTGAAATCATAATTGGCAAAGAGACAGCGGTGACTTACTAAATTTATCAGTGTTAAATGATTGTGGTAATCAAAGAGGATGCAGTGATAAAAATTTTAAAATTAAGATGCGATGCGATAGTGCAAAATTTGGAATAAAGTCAAGGAAGAATACAACCCCCAATTTTGTGCTGTTGCTCGCATTGTTTGTTGACACATCCTTCTTTGTGGCGATCGCCTATCTTTAGATTGCGGTGATAGAATAAGATAAATTGCTTCTCTGCATAATGCCTCTGCAATCGTTCGCCTCGATCGTTGCAAGAAAAACAGTGAGAGGGTCAAACAATATTAAACAAAACAAAATCTTTTACCGCAATCGTTCAGCACGATCACTTTTTTTCTAGAAGAATAGATAAAGAACTAAAAAGATATAGTAAAATGAAAATTCTGAGCAGAGAAAAGTTAAAGATTTCATGATTCCAAAACTTGCATCCCTGATGAATTTCAATCGTCTGATAGCGCAGGGACAACCTACTTCTTTCTTATTCAGAGTCTCTTAGTTCCACAGAGTCGACTTGACAATGCTAGCCTTCTCCGTGATATACTTTTACTCGCTGCCCGTTAACTTTGAATATGTTGGTTTCGTCATCATTCGATAATTCGACCGTGCCATGCGGAAATACTTCTCTAACTATGAATGGTCTAGACCAACGTGATTTTAATTTTCCAGGGAAGAGTCGTAATCGTGAGTTGAATAGTAAGACCCTCTGCCTGACTTGGAGGTTCTTGCCGCATATATGTTTGTCGTGCCAGCGCTTTGCGTGCTCCTTGTAAATCTTTGCATTCTCATATACGTTGATCCTCCATTCCTCCAGCTCGACCAAGTGAGGTTTTCTTGCTTCTCCTACTTTCCTCAAGTCAAAGTTTAGCTTCTTTACCGCCCACAGTGCTTTGTATTCCAACTCCAAAGGCAAATGACACACCTTACCGAATACCAACGCATATGGAGACATACCTATGGGTGTTTTAAATGCAGTTCGGTATGCCCACAATGCATTGTCGAGCTTTTTTGCCCAATCCTTTCGCGAAGGCCCTACTACCTTCTCAAGTATCAACTTGATCTCTTGATTGGACACCTCGGCTTGACCATTCATCTGCAGATGGTATGCGGTAGCCACTTTGTGGAGAATGTTATATTTGCGCAGCAGTTCTTTGATTGTATGATTGACAAAGTGGGACCCTTCATCACTTATTATGGCACATGGGGTGCCAAAACGAGTGTGGTTTGACCTGAAAAAACGTCGATTTAGTAGAGAGAGAGAGGGGCTTTTTTGTGAAAGCCCTCGTTACTCTCGAGTTTGTCGGACCGCCTACCCCTGGTACTCGAGAAAATGTTTTTCTTTAGGAATTGATAGACTACCGCTGCATCGCTTGTAGCGCATGCCACTGCCTCACTTGGATACATAGTCGACGACTAACAAAATATAAGTTTTACCATTTGATGGAGGGAATGGTCCCATGAAGTCGATACCCCATACGTCGAACAACTCAAGCTCCAAGATGATGTTCATAGGCATTGCATGTTTCCATGAAATGTTACTTGTACGTTGGCACCGATCACACTTCATCACGTAGTCATCTGTATCCTTAAACAATGTTGGCCAAAAGAATCCACTCTGTAAAACTTTAGCTACGGTGCGTTGTCCTCCAAAGTGCCCACCATATGGTAAGTCGTGACATTGCGATAATATGCGTTGTTGAGGCATTTGGTACGCATAGTCGCAGAATCTGGTCTGCCCCATTTTTATAAAGATTCGGCTCATCCCAGAAATATGATCACCATTCGTACTTGAGCCTCATCTTTTGGTGGTCAGTATAATCCTTTGGAAATTTCTTGCAAACAAGATAGTTGACTATGTCAGTATACCATGGCAATTCTTCAATGTGGAACAGCTGTTCATCTAGGAACACCACACTCACCTCTGACTCATTACGGTCAACCTCAGGTTCCAATCTGAACAAATGATCCGCAACTTGGTTCTCTGTCCCCTTTCGATCAATTATTTCTATGTCAAATTCTTGGAGGAGGAGAACCCATCTGATCAACCTCAACTTCACATCCTTCTTTTTCATTAGATACTTTATCGCCGAATGATCAGTGTGGATGAGTACAGCAGATATGCTCTAAATTTTTCCAACGCAAAAATTACCGCAAGTAGCTCCTTTTCTGTGGTATAATTAGTCTGAGCAGGATTCAGTGTCTTACTCGCATATGCGATGGGATGTAAGATTGTCTTTCTCTTTTGTGCCAAAGCTGCTCCCATCGCATACCCACTTACATCGCACATTAATTCAAAAGGAAGTGTGATAACGGGCAGAAATGCACGTTATCATAGTGCTAAGTTCTTAAACAATGTTGGACTGCATTGATGAAATATGTTAATTTGCGTCCATTAAGCATAAATTTCATAATATTGCGGTCACATGCATTTATCGCATTAGAGCAATTTATTTTTATATTTTTGTACAGAATATGCGTTGACGCAATGAAAATGCGATCATAGGAAATCATTGGTCGAGTGCAACTTCACCGCAAGGCTTTGCGATGATTTTGTTCGCAAACATTCGCTCGAGAAGGATCGCCGCATCTTGGTCAGCGCAACATGGCGAGCGCATCTGGGTGAAAGGCCAATTAATCGCGATAGGACAAAAAGCTGATGATAATCGAATCCGAATTAAGTTGATAGCCGATAACGGTCACAAAGTACATTCAGCATTTCGGTGACAAATATTCGGTGCATTAGTCAGGAATTAAAGTCGTCCCATCTGTACAATCATGAGAGAGAAGTCGTCGTTCACCTTGGATGTCTACAAATACCTAGTGAATTCTTTAGAGAAGGGATTCAGCAGTTAGAGATTTCATACTTCAGTTCACACGCTTTTGTTCATAGTTTTCTTTCATTTTAAGGCGGACACGAGGAAGGATGCTGTGCCGGTAGATCGTTCCGGTAAGCTTGGGAGAGCGCCGGAAGCTTCAAGGACAGAGAGAGGGCCAACGCCTGCGGAATCAGGAATATCTTTAGAACAGAATAGAGATTTTAGTGTAAAAGCCTTGGTCAGCAAGGAATTGCTACCAGGCTCTCTACCTTTAACTTCCATTGTTATTTTGTAGTCAAACTCATTTATAAAAATAGAATTTCCTTCTCTATATCTGTTCACTCTCTATTATTCATGCATGAGTAGCTAAATCAGTTGAATGGGTTGAGAAGCATTTAGCTACCACAAGTAGGGAAACTTCATTCTTTGCGATTATCTTGTAATATGTATGCTTCATTCGTCTATTAGAGATACTCGAGTGGGTAGTCTAAAGACAAGCCAGGTTAGAATCTAGGCTCGGAAGAGCCAGATTAGAATGCATAATCAAGAAATAGGAGCTTAAGAATAAGCACTATTTGTTATCAACGCATTGCATGCATCTTAGAGATAGGATATGCTTGTATGCGGTCACCTTCCTTTTATGCATTTTGCATCATCGCATAGGACAAGAGTAGAGAGTTAGGGATAAGCTCTATGGACATTTTTGCATTCAACACATGCGTCCTAACCTTAGGAGCATTGCATTTGCATTGGAAAATGAGTTGTTGTGCATGGTTGTAACATGGTCGCATAGTTTGACGCATTCCTAAGTAAAGCTAGCTAAAGTTCTTCTCAACCCGTTCATCGCATACTCATTGTATCTATCACATAACTACCTTTTCTCAAATCCGCCGCATTTATTTATTTCTTTTTCATCAACGCAAACAACAAACCCAACAATTTATTTATTTATCTAGTTACCGCGAAGTTCTTCATAAAAATTACCAATGCAATCTGTTTTCACAAGTCCCTGTGTTCGACCCTGGACTTACCAAGAAACTCAGAGGAATTTATACTTGGACTCTGCTGGGGAAACTAAAGTGCACAACGCAATTCCATCAATTCATAGCATTCACATTTCCACTTCATAAAACCAAGCATCAGGTTGGCCAGACAGACTTCATAGGTGTGCCCATAGACAGAGAAGTCGTCCATGAAGATTTCAACAGAGTCCTCAAGATAGTCTGAAAAGATGGCCATCATGCACCTTTGAAACGTGCTCGGTGCATTGCAGAGGCCGAACGGCATGCGGCGAAAAGCAAATGNAATGTCCCATATGGGTAGGTGAATATGGTCTTGTCCTGATCTTCTGGAGCAATCATAATCTGGTTATACCCGGCATAGCCATCTAGAAAGCAGTAAAAGTCATTTTCGGCTAGACGATCTAGCATTTGGTCAATGAACGTTATAGGGAAATGATCTTTCTTCATTGCCGCATTCAGCTTGCGGTAGTCCATGCAAATATGCTACCCGGTGACGATTCTTTGCGGTATCAACTCATTATTTTCGTTCAAGACTATCGTCATGCCACCCTTTTTTGGCACGCACTGCACGAGGCTGGCCCACATGCTATCTGCTATTGGATAAATAATGCCCGCATCTAACCACTTGATGATCTCATTTTTAACGACCTCTTTCATCGTAGGGTTGAGTCTGCGCTGATGTTCGATCAATGCCTTGTGGTTTTCTTCGAGACGAATGCGGTGCATACAGTATGTGGGGCTAATTCCTCGGATGTCTACGAGCGTCCAACCAATTGCTCGCACATGTTTTCTTAGAATGCTCATCAACGCATTCTCCTGGTCTTCATTAAGTTCTGAGGAGATAATTACTGGCAGCTTCTCATTCTGCCCCAAAAATGCATACTTTAAGTGGTTTGGCAAGGTCTTCATTTCCATTATTGGTGGTTCTACTAAGGACGGTTGCGTTATTTTTCTTTCTTCTTTTTCTGTTGGCTCTTCTTCTTGGGTTGCGATCATCTCAACTTTTTATGATCGCATTATATGCAACAATTGATGTGCTTGCATCCTCTTCTTCATTCTCTTCGTCAAGCTTTTCTTCTTCAGTCAAATTTTGGTCGTCGTAAGAGTCATGCAGGTCTTCTTCATTAGGAAACTTCATGGCACGGATGATGTTGAACTTGAGATCCTGTCCATTTATGATCAAAGTGATCTCTCCTTTATGCACATCAATCTGGGCACAACCTGTTGATAAAAATGGTCGTCCCAGGATGATGGGCACATTTTCGTCGGCTTCGTAATCTAAGATGATGAAATCGGCTGGTAGGATAAATTTGTCAATGGTGACCAGCACGTCCTTCACCCTCCACTCTGAATGCATCAGAGATCTATCTGTAAGTTGGAGAGTCACAGTTGTGAGTACAAGTTGCCCCATATTCAGCTGCTTAAAGATCGACAGAGGCATTAAGTTGATGCTACTCCAAGGTCACACAATGCTTGCCCGATGTACAGACCTCCAATGGAGTAAGGTATAGTAAAGCTCCCAGGATCGCTCATCTTTGGTGGAATTATTGATTTCGAACTCTGTGTTAAAGCCACCATGGCAAACTTACCAGTGCCCCTCTTCTTGGTTACCATATCCTTCAGAAACTTCGCGTATGCAGGCATCTCCTCAATCACTTCACTGAACGAAATATTAATATGTAATTGTTTTAACATAGACAAGAAGTGTTGGTACTATACCTCGTCATTCTTTTTCTTTATGAGTCTCTACGGGAAAGGTGGTAACTGCACTCTCACGGTCCCCTTTTCTGTTGGCTTTGAGGTGGACGCAACTTCTGGCTCTATTGCTTCTTTTCTCCTTCTTCTTCTTGAGTCACTGCAATTTCAGGTTCCAACGCAATGGGAAAGGTCCGACTAGGCTTCTTTCTTTCTCCTTCCACAGTTTTTTCACTCTGCAATGTCATGACTGGACATTGCTCTTTACCTAATCCCCCCGGGTTACAAGGGAGTTCTGTTGAACTCAGTAGAGCCCCTTGTGATCTGTTCTTTAGCTCGCTTGCAATCTGGCCCATCTGTAATTCTAAATTGCGGATGAACGTAGCCTGACTTTGAAGCACAATTTCCTTTTCTCTATATAATGCTTCAACAAGCTTTCCAAGGAGGAAGATTGCAGTGGTTGCGAGCTACTGGCTTGATTGCTTGTCTGACCGTTATTTCGTGGGAAAAATCCAGGTGACCCTTCTTTATGCGCCACAGATTGGAAATTCTGCTGTTGATTCTTCCATGAAAAATTAGGGTGGTTTCTCCACCCGGGGTTGTAGGTATTAGAAAATGGATTATTTTTCACAAAGTAAATAGACTATGGAATTTATGGGCATTTTTCCATTGCGTGTCCTTCACCGCAAGTCGCACACCTTGCGGTGTTTTGATTAATTGCATTTACTTGCCCATTTTGCAGTGTTTTGATTAATTAAGTTCATCATTACGGTCATCTGATACTGTAATGAAGCAATAGCACCATTACTTGCATCATTATCCTTGATTCTCAGTCTCTGATCACTCTCTCTTCAATCCTCATGGTTTTTAGAGATGCAATCCAAGATGTTCTTAGCCTCGTCATACGTCTTGTCTAGCAGACCACCAGCGGCTGCCGAATTGGTAGTAGTCTGCGAAGCGGGATTTAAACCGTGATAAAAGATTTCCATCTGAAGGCAGTCTCGTAATCCGTTGTATGGACAGTCCCTGACCAACCTCTTAAACCTCACCTAGGCATCACTGAGCGGTTCGTCCATGTATTGTTCAAAATTTGTGATTAGTTTCCTTCGTTTAGTATTTTCAGTAGGTGGAAAATATTTCTTCATAAATTTCTCTACGACCTGTTCCCATGAAGTGATCTCTTCCGGCTTGAGGGAATACGCCCATTTTCTTGCCTGATCACAAAGAGAAAATGGAAACAGAGTTAGTCGAACTTCTTCGGCAGAGATGTTCGGGAACACAAAAGTATTGCAGATTTCTATAAAGCTACGGAGGTGGGTATGCGGGCCCTCGCCACACCATCCTCCGAATTATCCTGCAAATTGGATCATCTGCAGCATCACCGGTTTTATTTCGAATCGGCTTCCATCGAGGGCAGGCCTCATGATTCCTAGAGAGAAATCATAGAGGTTTGGCAATGCATAGTCTCTAATGGAAGATATGATGAGTATGTGGTGAACGGGTTGACAAGGGTTTCAGCTAACACTTCCTAGGATGCGTTCATGTTATGCTATCATGCAACACACATACAATAGTAAACCATCTCTCGATGCGAATGCTACGGCTTCTAATGCTAGAATGCATGCGATATATGCGATATGTCTGTAGGACCTACACATAAGCCTCTATTCTTATTTATGCGATGACAAAATGACACATGCACAAATAAGTCGACCACATAATATCATACCTATCTCTAGGGTGCATGCGATGCAGGTTGGAAAACAGAGCTTATCTCTAAGTCCCTATCTCTTATTTATGCAGATCTAATCTTGCTCTCTCGAGTCTAGATTCTAACCTAGCTCTTTCAAGTCTCAGGTTCTTTCTTTAGACTCTCTCTTGAGTAGCTCTAAAGAGGTGTTAGGCGTAGTATAAAACAAGATAATCGCATGCGATGAAGATCCTAGGTCATGTTAGCTTAGTTCTTCTCAATCCATTAGATAAGTTTAGCTACTCATGTGTGCTAAGAGAGTGAACAGATGTAGAATAAGAAATTCCATTGTATAAATATAAAGTTGAAGTACAAAATAACAATGCAGAAGAGAATAAAAAACCTGGTAGCAATCTCTTGCTTCCCAGGCTTTTACACTGTCTTTTTTACTCGTGTTTAAAAGATAATCTCGCTTTCCTGAGAGTCGGCCCCCTCTCTGTTTTCTATGCCTCCGAGTTTTCTCTCAAGTTGCCCTGAGCGATCTTGCTTCTCTTTCCCTTGCTCCGCCTTAAAAATAAAAGAAAACTATGAACACGGCTAAATCTAGGAACTACTGAACTGGTGAACTTGTTGAACCACTTTTTTGAAGGATGCCTTTGGTATTTATAGAGCTTGGGGGTGAAGGGCGGCTTCTCTCTTATGATTGCACAGATGGGATGGCTTTAATTCTCTGACTGATGCGTCGAATTTTTGTCACCGAAAAGCTGAGTGTACTTGTTATCGTTAGCGGCTTGTCAACATAATTCGGATTCGACCGTCATCAGCTTTCTATCCCATCGTGATTAATTATTCCTATCACCCAGATGCGCCCACCAAGTTGCACCAGCTCTATGTGGAAATCTTTCTTGAGCAGATGTTTGCGAATATAAATCACCGCAAAGCCTTGCGGTAATGCTGCACTTGACCATTGAATTCTTGAGATCGCGCTTTTCACTCTGCGTTAACGCATATTCTGCATAAAAATACCAAAGTTAACTGTTCTAATGTGATGAATACATGTGATCGCAATATTATGAACTTAATGCTTTTTGGACGCAATCAACATATTTTATCAATGAAACCGTCATTGTTTAATAACTTAGCACTGTAATAACGTGTATTTTTGCCCGTTATCAATAGGATGCCCCCATTTTCATGTTTTTAAATGAACGGTTTAGGATCACATCGTTTGTACTAACTACAAAATGGGCCACATCCATAGTGTCCCTAGAATAAGGTGTCCAACCTTATTCATATACTATAGACCATTTTGGTTGTATATTTGAACTTGATCCACATTTATGTCACTACATAAAGTTCAAACTTAAATTTAATAGCCTCGGATCCTTAGTTTATTAGATTCATGAATATAGAATTTAAATTTACTAAAGATTTTCAATAACAACTTTATTGAACAAGAATATGATATTACAAACTACGAGTTTTAGGACATAAAATCCAACA
>NC_052352.1:38251843-38253221 GCF_009727055.1 Benincasa hispida
GGTATCTACTGACGATCTCTACTGAGTAGCATATGTCAGGTCTAGTACATAACATTGCATACATCAGGCTTCCAACTGCGGAGGCATAGGGAATACTTCTCATATCCTCAACTTCTTGAGGTGTCTTAGGATATTGTTCTTTTGACAGATGAATTCCATGTCTGAAAGAAAATAGACCCTTTTTGGAATTCAGCATTTTATATCTAGACAACATTTTGTCTATATAAGATGCTTGATACATGGCTAGTGTCCTGACCTTGCGATTCCGAACAATTTGGATCCTAAGAATATACTGCACATTTCCTAAATCTTTCATTTTGGAATTGTGTATCTAGACATTGCTTAATGTCAGTAAGATATCCTACATCATTCCCAATGAGTAGAATATCATCGACATATAAAACTAAGAACGCTATAGTAGAATTGACGATCTTCTTGTAAACACAAGGCTCATCAACATTTTGTTCAAAGCCATAAGATTTGATCGCAGTATCAAATCTTATATTCCAAGATCTAGAAGCTTGTTTCAACCCATAAATGGATTTTTGAAACTTACAACCCTTTTGTTCTTAACCCTATGCAATAAACCCCTCTGGTTGAGCCATATAGATACTCTCTTAAAGATTGTCGTTTAGAAAGGCTGTCTTGACATCCATCTACCAAATTTCATAGTCATAAAAGGTGGCAATGGATAAGAGTATTCTTATCGACTTTAACATGGCAAGGGGAGAGAAAGTTTCTTCATAGTCCACTCCCTCTCTCTAGGTATAACCCTTTGCCACAAGTCGAGCCTTAAAAATCTGTACTTTACCGGCTTGGTCTCGTTTTCTCTTGTAGATCCACTTACAACCAATTGGTTTTACATCATTTGGTTGATCTACAAGTTTCCAAAACATAATTGAAGTACATAGACTCCATTTCGAGGTCCATGGCTTTGACCCACTGATCATGGTCCACATTTTCATCACCTGTTTATAGGTCGATGGATTCTATATGTCGTCATCAGGTATGACGACTTGTGTTTCTGTTAAACCCAAGTAACGGTCAGGCTGATGAACAACCCTCCCACTACGTCGAGGCATTCTCAACTCTTGAGAAGGATGTGACTGACCAGATGTAGTAGTTTTATCTACTACTTTAGTAGATGAACTAGCTCTATCTGTAGCGTCTTTTGAAATTTCTTTCAACACTATTTTACTTCGTCGTTAATGATTGCTAATGTGGTCTTCCTCTAAGAATGTGGCATTTGTTGATACAAATACCTTGTTTTCTTGAGGATGATAAAACAGACCACCCCTTGTTTCCTTTGGATAACCTACAAATAGGCATAACTTTGAACGATGTTCCAATTTCTTGGGATTTTGTACCAACACATGTG
>NC_052352.1:38253496-38279558 GCF_009727055.1 Benincasa hispida
CATATACTCTCCACCTCGATCTAATCGAAGTGTCTTTATTGTTTTACCTAATTCATTCTCAACTTCAGCCTTATATTCTTTGAACTTTTCAAGAGAATCAAACTTGTGATGAAGCAGGTAAACATGACCATACCTTGAATAGTCATCAATAAAACTGATGAAATATTCATACCCACCTCGAGCTTTGACATTCATTGGTCCACAAAGGTCTGAATGTACAAGCTCTAAGGGTACTTTGGCTCTGAGACCTTTTCCAGTAAAATATCTCTTGGTCATCTTTCCTTCAAGACATAATTCACATGGAGGTAAAGAGTTATCTTCTAACTGACTTAAAAGTCCACTCTTGACCAATCTCCCAATCCTATTGAGATTTATGTGACCAAGTCTTAGGTGCCATAGATAGGCGTTGGAAGAAACCTTTTGTTTTTTATTCCGAGTTTCTAATGTTCTAAACATTTCAATATTTAAAACAAAATTTGCTCTAGTTGGTCTTAACTTATATAAGTTGTCTTCAAGTATAACAGAACAAATTTGAATACATTTACAAAAAATGAATGCTTCATTTATATTAAAAGATATTGTATATAATTGTTCTATAATACAAGCGATAGATATCAAATTCCTCTTCATAAGAGGTGCATACAAAACATTTTTTAGTACTAGATATCTATCTTCAAAAAACAACTTCAGATCTCCCACTGCTTCGGTCGAGACAACCTCTCCTATTCCAACTTTGAGGGTGATCTCACCTTCTTCAAGCTTTTTCCAAGAACTAGTTTCCTGAAACGAGAAAAAAATATGATTAATGGCTGTTGTATCTAGTATCCAGGTTGAAGGATCATATTCTACTAAACATGTTCAACGACCAGTAAATCATATTTACCTAGTGTCGTTTTCTCAGCTTTCTTCTCTGGAAGGTACTTTAGGAAATTTCTCTTCCAATGCTTGTTTTGGTTACAGTGGAAACATTTTCCTTTATCTATATCCTTCTTTCCCTTTCTTATCTTGGGAGCCTGCCCTTTTCCCTTCTTTTTTATTTGAGCTTTAGAGGGTCCAACTTTGTTTTTAGAGGATAATCCTCTTATAAATTTTTTCTTAGTGGTAGCAATATTTGCTTCCACTTCCTTCTCCTTACCTAATGTAAAGTTTTGGAATTGCTGGAGCTCGTTAAGAAGGGTAGTGAGGTTAAATTCTATCTTATTTAAAGACGCATTTGTCTCAAAAAGAATAAAACTCTTCGGAAGAGATTGTAAGATAAAGCTAACTTTGTTAGCCTCATCAATGGGTCCGCCATTTACTTCGGCGATATTGAAGTACATCATCATGTCCAGGACGTGTTCTCTAATAGAGGTCCCCTCCTTCATCCACTTATTGTAAATGTGCATAATTGCCTCGTGTCTAAAGGACCATGATGGTTGGCCAAACATTTCACTTAATGAATCTATTATCTCTTTAGCCATAGCTAAGGATTCATGTTTCTTTGCCAAAACATCAGACATGCTGGCAAGAATGTAAACACGAGCCTTTTCATTGGCTTTGACCCATCGATCATATGCTTCCCGAACAGTTCGGTTAGCATTAGAGGCTAGGGCTTGAGGACATTCCTCAGTTAAGACAAATCTTAGATCGTCAACTGCCAGTATTGTGTTTAGATTAGATTTCCATGCCAAATAATTATCGCCGTTTAGTTTCTCGAAAGCAAAGAGTTGAATTATTAAGCTATTCATGCTGAAAAAGATAAACATATTCTTTTAGAAAAAACTATAATCACAAAGAAACCAATTTAATTTAGCAAAAACTAATAATGTACCCTTCATTATTATATTTTGCAACGATATTTCAAAAGTTTAGAGTAACCTCCACCGAAGGGCAGTCGATTATTCCTCTTTTGAACCAAGACAATCTTGACTAGATGTTAACCCCAGAATAACTCTTTATTCCTATAGCACTTTAGTTATCGTACTTTGGTTGAGAATATACTAACATCTTAGTAATTTTTGTAAGTGTAACCTTCCATTTTTGGATTTCAGACACTAGAATCAACATGCTCTCGAAAGTGGAAAGTCAATATGAAAACTAATCTAAGAGAGCCTATCCAGATTTGGAGTTCGCGGTGTTCCGAATTCTATAATACAACCCTCCGAAGGGAAAGGTCGCTTTAGGGTAGACATACAGGCGCATTATAGGAATCTCACGGTGCGAATGGAAGAGACCGTGGGATATATTGTTACATACTTCTCACCCACTTACTATGAACTACTTCCCCTATTCACCTTAATATTGATCCATGCAAACACTCTCCGAAGGGAGTCCGCTCCGAAGCACAGCCCAAAGCCCTGCATGGACCTTACGATGTGAACTCTTAGGGACGCTAGAGCTAAAAGTATGCTACTTCTCTCTAGCTGAAGTGTTCTATGACGGTTTAGGGTATATATTAAAAATACTTAGAGATATATTTTGGATTTTGGCTAAATTAAACATATATTAAACATATCCTAAGTCTAGGTGATAAATCCATGTATAACTCTTATACTGGATTTTAACCTATGATGTATAGGTGATAAACAAATTTTATTACCTCACATCCCTCACGCATGCTCATTAAAACTAGGGTTATTTGACTTAGACGCCAGTTTGATCTCCAGGTAGGAGGTGTTCCGTAAACCGTCATCTTAAGAACCCCCAACCTTAGACAAGATCTCCCCGAGTAAGTAAATAACTCTTTGTTTAACAAGTAATCGACCTATTCTAACTCTTTAGAAAAGCCGATTGAAATTGCACCAATTTAATCTTAGGTGAGCATGCAACTTTTACCTTTGTTATAGATTTTAAAGTCTAGATTATTTTATAACAATTATAAAATAAAATTATAACCATTATAACCCTAGAATCATACATATATAACATACATTCATACTTAATGATCATGCTTTAATATAACACTTTATATTAAAAAAAACCTTAACATGCATACTATATACATTATAACAACTATAACATATGTCAAATGCATGTACATGTTAACCTATGGTGGGATTTTAAATCTATATGGTATACTATATGCACAACAAGATTCAAAACTTAATTAAAACATACATCAACATGCATAATTAATTAAACACCCTAAAATGGATTGGTTTTGGCTCTTAAATTAAGCTAACAACTAAATTATTACAATAATAATTTGGTGTAGTACAAAAAATTGCTCTCGAACCAGCTTCAAACACTCAAACCGGCCCAAAAACTCCCGAACCGGCCCAAAAAACTCCAACTTCCAGGTTGAACCAGTTACCGGTTCAGATCGTCTGGGCTGGCTAGTCAATGCTTGCAGGCGCACTCAACGGACAGTGGAGTGCGGGTCAGCTGGAGCGGGCAGAGTGGGCAAGTGCACGGGCGCGTGGGTCGCGTGAAGCGGAGCGGGCGGGCGTGCAAGTTGCGCGAACCAGGTCGGCGAGTCTGGTGGCTTCTCTCGGGTCTGGGAGCAATTTCGGGTCTGTGAGCCTTTTTTCTCCAAAATTGAAGTTTTCCTCTTTCCCAGAATCGAGAAATTACATCGTAATTTAACTCTAATGACTCTAGAAAATTTACAGACCCTTTTTCACACATTAATGCTCATAAACATGTGAGCAATTACAAATTAATACTACAAAAAAAACTTAATTTAATTGCCGAAACCTAAAAACCATTTTAGTTTCCAATCTCAATTTTATCTAATAAATAGATACCCACCACATGCAATTGAGTAAAATTAAAACATGCTCTGATACCACATGATGGAAAAGTAGGCATGCGCAACGAAAAAGAGGAACAATTTTACTCTAATTGCATAAATTAAACATACAACCCTAAATCAATTAATTAGGGTTTTTTTGAAATCTTACCTCTGAAGCTCCCAAAACTTCTTCTATCTCCGCTCGAACGCGAACCGGACAACCATTAGAGCTGACCTACTTCTTTTATCTCAGAACCGGGTTATGGAACCCGATGGATGAAGAACTCGAGAGAGAGAAAGAGATGGAAATAGAAGAATGAATTTTGGGTTGGGTTTAGGTTTTTTTAGCCCAATTTTTTAAAAACTAATTTTTGCAAAATGTCCAAAAGTCTTTAATCCAAATTGAAAAGCCCATATTTATAGAAAAGGGCCATGCAAAATTGCATGAAATAAATTCATAAAAACCCAATACCTAGAATCCACTATTTAAGTGGGCTTAATGTCTCCACTATAAACCAACACCTAGCCCACTATTTTGTTAGTGAAATTATCCAACAAAAGTTTGGATTTTCCCATTAACTTTAGTTAAAGGGCAAAATAGTCATTTTGTCAAAGTCAAACATTGACCAAAAAGTCAAAATTTTGACTTTTTATGATTTTTTATGTGTTGACTAATTTTGACCTCCTGAGCATGAATCCGCATTCATTTTCTTGAAATTCAAATCACATTTGAATATAAGGTCGGTTAAAGTTTGACTTTTCAAAGTCAAAAGTCAACTCTTTGACATTTTACATCTTTGACCATTTTCATTATTTTCGAGCTTCCGAATATGAACGTATTCATATTCTTGATATTTAAATCACATTTAAATATTAAAGCTGTATCTCTAAACTGAAAAAACCGACTACTATATCACATATACTTGTCGGTTTCTCTCTCTTCACCTAATTCAAACAATTCGAATTATTCTATCATACTATTCTAAGTTTATTCCATATGAGCTAGTAAGGGAACCTAATGGACCTATAGATCATGGGCTCCAACAATCCGAGATTAGCTGGCTAAACTGTTTAGATGGAGCTAAACAACATTTGTTAACTCACGGGTCATTCCACTATAGTCCCGTAGTTGCACTCCCCTCACTATAGATATATTTGTGTCCATATGATATAACCATGATTAGTAAGCTAATCCTTCACAGATTGTTCGTAATCTTGGCTGGGTCAAAAAAACCATTTTATCCCCGAGACTACATTTTATTCCTTCAATTCCACTGATCATCTAATGAACAATTGGTTTAAAGTTCAACCTATAAACCTATCTACTATCCCTATAACGAGTAGGAGTGAATTTCATCTTACACCCTATGTTCCCAGCTATCCACCTGATCTTACCCCTGAAATGAGAGGCTTATTGGGCCAGCGATAATGAGCTGCCCTCACCTATGCAGATCTAAGGATAATTTCGAGTGAACAGGAGTTCATAGTTAGCTCAGGATTAAGATTAAGTTACATAGGTCATCAATTAACGAAATAGTTAGTTTTATACATTAAACAACATTTAGAACGTAAAAAGTGACTATTTCATGGTTCAGTCTTATGAAAACTCTTTACATATGATGCCCCCATTTTCATGTCTCCACATGAACAGTTTAGGATCACATCGTTTGTACTAACTACAAAATGGGCCGCATCCATAGTGTCCCCAGAATAAGGCGCCCAACCTTATTCATATACTATAGACCATTTTGGCTGTATATTTGAACTTGATCCACATTTATGTCACTACATAAAGTTCAAACTTAAACTTAATAGCCTCGGATCTTTAGTTTATTGGACTCATGAATATAGAATTTAAATTTACTAAAGATTTTCAATAACAGCTTTATTGAACAAGAATATGATATTACAAACTACGAGTTTTAGGACATAAAATCCAACAGTTGTTACATCTAACTTCTTAAGTACCACTGATCCCTCTAATGAACAATAAATCATAGTCCAACTTGTTGGGGATGATCTCTCGTATCTTGTAGTTTGTAAACATAGATTTTAACAAACGCTTGTAATGTATAATATATGATATTTTTTTCACTTCTGTCTATGAACATTTGATGTTTTATTTTCTTTACCACAAACAATTAAACTAAGATCCCTAGTTGTCGTTCGTAACTTAAGGATTTATGTGGAGACATACAGGTGGATCATGCCTTAAGTGATAACCAAAATGATCTATAGTATATAGATAAAGGAGGGAAACCTTATCCTGGTAAGGCTACGGATGCAGCCCACTTTGTAGAATAGTTACAAGTGTTGTGACTTGCTACTGATGGTCTGATCCTGATCTGTGGAGACATGCGAGCAGAGGCATCCTATACAAAAGAGTTTGTATAAGACCAAACCACGGAGTGTTATAGTCTCATTATATAATGTTGTTCATGATAGAGACTTCACATCTATAGGATGATCATAGGTAACATGACCTTAATCCTGAGTGAGTTGGGAACTCCTACCTTTGAGGGTGATCCTTTGATTTTCATAGGTGCGAGTGGTCAGATCGCTGACTCAAACCTACCATTTTGGGGATTCGTCCTATTTGGGAGATGGGAACTCAGCTACACAAGATGGAATTCACTCATTCCCCGAAGCAGGGGTAAGTAGATAGATTGCTCCCTTAAGGGCTGATCTTGAGACTTGAACGATATGGCGCCACACACCTTTTCATGGCCCGAGAGGTGTCCACACATAGTAGGACTATGTTGTATTTTTCATTAGAGGGGGATCAGTGGTACTTAAGGAGTTAGACGTAACTACAGGGGAAAAATGGTAAATTGGCCCAGCCGTACTTACGAGCATTTGTGAAGGATTATCGTACTGTTGATTGGTTATATCCGTTGGACACAGAAATATATCTGTGGTAAGAAGAGTTCAGATGTCGATCTTTAGTGGAATGTCTGGAAGTTAACGAATGGTGGATCTTGTGACTAAAGAATTTAGTCAGCTATTCATGTACCATTGAAGCTTTGAGCCATAGGTTCATAAGGTCCCCTTGGTAGCTCAATGGATTCAAGTTGAGAATCAGTTTTTGGGTTAGTTTAAAGTGTTCAAATTGACAAGAGGGAGTTGGACTATATATGATATGATTGACAATATGTATGAGATACATTATATGGAGGGAAATGATATAAATATGATTTATATCTAGTGGAGGAGAAAAGACTATGATTAATGTATTGCATATGATGTGATATTAAACCATAGGTTAATGAATATAATATGATTATTATTTATTATTTAATTTGACAAAGGATAATTGTTGTGCCTGGTTTTTCTCCGTAACCATGTGATAATGGGAGGTTTTATTCAGTTTACATAACGTTTGGTGTATATTGCCTATCGCATAGCAAACCAAGAGACTATACGATAGCTCAACGTTTCTAAACGATCATTTTTCCGAGTTCCTTAGAGAGAGTTGTCTCGCGCCCCTAGGTATACACGCGCAGAGCTTACAACACGATCACATAGGATTTACTAAACGATCATCTAGCTCTTTCCTAATCGATCGCACGCCCGAGCGTTTACTAAACGATCATCTATACGATCACGGCCTATTTACTAAACAATCGTGTACCGCTTCCTAAACGATCAAGCATCGTCTATACGATAGACATCATCCTTCTCCCACTTACTTGGTTGTGGTATACGATCTTCTCTTCCTCCTTCCCTCTGCCAAATCCAATAGAACCCACACCTCCTGGATTCTCACATCGAGAATACCGAGGGTTCTAAGTGGTAGTGTCCTCTGCTGTTGTGTTCGTGTGGAGTTCGTTCATGTGTAGACGATCGGGTTTTTGGTAGACGATTTTTTTGGACGTTTTCAGCAAGAGCGAGAGGAGGATTCCTTAACGAGAGCGAGATTTTGGTGAATAAGAGTTCTTCTACGGGTACGTTTCTTATTCTCTCGTTGTTTAAGTTTCAAAGCATGCCTGTAATTAGTTGTTAAATGCATATCTATTATGTTAAATTGTGAATGCAGTAATTCTGTCACAACGAGTTTGTAACGATCTCACTTCCGCTCAGAGGTACTCTTTGATAAGATATTGTTCAATTAGTATCAGAGTCAAATTCTGATATTCCAAATTCATTGATGCAAAGAATGTTTGGAATGTCTTAGACCTCGCAGTTTATGTTAAACATTCTATTTATCAATAATAATGACTTGTTGATTTTGCATATTATTATGGAAATCCAATAAACATATCCATGGCTATAGTCTAAATACTATAACTTTATGTAGTGACATAAACGGGATCAAGTTGACAGTATATAGCCTAAATGGTCTAATAAGTATATGGATGAAATTACGTATCTCATCCTGGTAACACTATTGGATGCGGCCCACTCTGTAGTTGTTACAAGAAGTTGTAAAGTGCTACAAACGATGTGATCCACAAATCGTTCATGTTGAGACATGTGAGTGGGGACATCTTATGCAATGAGTTTGCATATAGACTGGACTACGAAAATAGTCACTTTTCTTTGTAATGACCGTTTACTGTTAAAACTAATTATTTCATTTATTAAATAACCTAGGTTAACTCGATCTTAATCCTGAGCTAGCTATGAACTTCTGTTTGTTCGGGATTATCCTTTCATCTGCAAATGGCGAGAGTAGTCCAACAACACTACTCAATAAGCTTCCCATTTTGAGGATAAGACCAGATGAATAGCTGGAGACATAGCCTTGCAAGGTGGAATTCACTCCTACCCGATTTAGAGTTAGCAAATAGGTTGTTCTTTTAAATACTGATTTCAGGTCTTGAACAATAAGGGCCCCACCTTCTCATGATAGAGAAAGGATTTGATTCATAGAGATTATGAATCAGAATTGTTCATTAGAGGGTCAGTAGGAACTTAAGGAACAAGATGTATTCATAGGGGTAAAATGGTAATTTTGACCTAGTTTTGAATACGAACAACCTGTGAAGGATTGACTTACTGATTATGGTTATAAAGTGGACATAATATATCTACAGTGAGGGGGGTTCAACTATGGGCTATAGTGCAGTGTCCCATTAGTTAACCAATAGGGGTTAAATCGGAATAATGAGTTTAGTCGATTAATCTCGAATCGTTGGAGCCCATGATCTGTAGGTCCGCGAGATCCCCCTACTAGCTCGTAAATGATTAAGCTTTAAAGTAGCTTGAGAAATTAATTTGAAACGTTCAAATTAAAATTAAACGAAATAGGAGAATATATATTTAAATATGATTTAAATATATGAAGATGGTTTTGTGTAGAAAATAATTTAATATTTGATATTAAATAATTAATATTTTTTAAATTAATTTGTAAGACTAATTTTAGAAATTTGATTTTTCATTTTTTAAAATCAAAATTGAATTTTGAAATCAAGATTTTGGTTTTAAAGAAAAATAAGAAAAATCGGATTGCATGCACAAATGGAAAAACATAGTTTTCCATTATCATCTTCTTCATGCTCACACAAAGCCCACTTTCTCTTCTTCATTAAAACTCCAAGCATGAGCTGCAAGCCATGCATATCTCTTCTTTTCATGTTCATCTGCAATAAATAAAGAAGAATGGAGTGATTTTAGGACATGCATTACACAGAAATTTTGAGAGAAAATTTCAGCTGGAAGAAAGGGTTCTTCGGAAGTGTACTGTTGTGAGTTTTTATCTGTTTTACATTGCTTCAAGCTGTTCTTGAGTCTCACAAATCGGTCTAAAGCTCAAGAGGATAATGGAGAATATCTTGAGGTGGTTCACGGTGATCTTTGGTGAAGACTGTTGTTGTTTGATCAAGATCTTGAAGAGTTCTACAAAGGTATGATCTAAAACCCTCTTATTTAGATGAGCATGCTTTAGTTTCTGCCAAAATTGGTGAATTTGAATGCTTATGGATTCTTGATATGTCCACTACATGTTATCTAACTCTAACAAAGAGTTTCATTTACTTTCTCGATGGGTTAACGCATGTATGCTCTCTGTTTAAGCGTTAAATAGTTTGTGGATGTGGGATTAATGGAGTTTCTGGGATGAAACCTCTGGTTGTTTAAATTCTTTTACATTTCAAAGTTAATTGTAAGAGCCCCTACATTTTAGGTGTATTAACTTGCTATCGAGTATGTAATTTCAAAGTTGTTTGAGTCTGTGAGTCGTTCGTGAAGAAGCTTCAAGGCAAGGGTTCTATTCTTCGAGGACGTAGGCAACCAAGCATTGGTCGGGTCGTGTAAACGATGGGGTAAACGATCATAGAGTATCGAATACTTAGGAGTAGGTTAACACACATGCACTAGACGATCGTGTAGCTCAGCAAGCTTCATCATTAGTTTCTGACTACACGATCGCGGAGTAAAATGTTTACTTATCGCTTGTTAAGTGATCGTTTAGACGATCAGGCTTCACAGCTACGTTATGGTCTAAACGATCGTTTAACACTCGCATGTTTTTGTCTTGTGTGCTAAACGATCGGATACCTCATGCTTGATCGCATAGTTATTGGTACTCGATCGTAGCTAAACGATCGGATACTCAGTCATGTTTACTAAATGATGGGAGCTTCGCCCGGGCGGTTCAAGACTCGATTCGCCTGTAAACTGGTTTGCTCGGTGGAAAATATAATAGATGGAGTTTTTATTTCCGGTTTTGAGGCGGTTCATCCTGATCCATTAATCCTTTGTGAATGTACATAGGATGTATGTTTATTTATATGTCATATGGTATGCCATCTAGAAGAAATCCCATCTTTATATTATAAGTGTTATAGTATAAGGGTGTATGGAATTATATTATAAGAGTTATAATATAAGAGTTATATTTATGTATGCATAAAGCATAGACATTCATCATCTTTATATTATAAGTGTTATAGTATAAGGGTGTATGGAGCATGTTTTCTTGGTTCATTACTTGTATGTAAAAGTTATGTATAGTAATGAATGGACATTGCATGAAGCATGACACATAGGTTAAATTTATAAGTGTTATAAATACCTAGTTGTGTGGCAATGTGGTTTTAGTTATTTCTTTTATAAAGGTTATAAGGAAATTAGAACTAAAATCTATAAGAAAGACATGCATGCGAACTTAGGTTTGAATCATGGTTTTAAAAGTGTTTTAAAACTTGGTGGAGATAGACCTAAGATCATGATTTTAATATGATTAGCAACCTAGGCTTTAATCTTTTAATTAGTTTAATAAGATTAAATTGACTAATAAAAGATTAAAGTGTAGCAAATCTATCTATAAGGGACCTTTTTTCTAAGGTAGATTCTGTCTAGGCTGGGGTATTTAAGGTGACGGAAATGGAACACCCCTACCTGGGAACCTAACTGGAAAGGTGAATTAGATAGATTTGATGCATGCATGCAAGGTTAAGGATAGTCTATTAAAGAGTTTAATGTGACTACTTTAACTTGTTTAATGTAAAAGCAAACGTTATTTTTTAGCGGATTAAACTGACTTAGATTAAAATCAGTAGTCAAATGGTCTAAGTTAATGAACCCCTACGTAGAACATTCAGTGGGAGGTACTTGGGGTATCTAATGCTTAAACCTCTCCCGTTTCTCCCTTTATTGTCCACACTGTGAGATCTATCCTCGGTGTCGTGGCACCCTAGGAGTGTCCCCTTAAAGGATGGTATTTGGGTAGGTCAATATCAAGGTGGATGGAGAGAATGTTCATAGTAAGTGGGAGCGGGATGTGCGACAGCCTATCCCACGGTCTCTCTCGTTAGGTTGGATAAAGTTTTTGTGCATCACCTTGAGACACCCCAAGAGTGTCCCGTATAGGATGCCATTTTTGCATCTTTCTTTATTTGATCTCCTGTATAGGATAAGGTTACTTAGTCTCTTTTCCTAATCTGCTTTTTCCCTAAGGTGGGTGCATTAGGGCGGGACTCTGGGGCAGAAAATGAGGAGTTACACTTATGTGAAATTGTTAAGGGTTAACAGTTCTGGACCGAACGAATGTTACTGTTAGGTGCAGTCCCAAAAGTTGCTTCTGTCTAATGGTTGAGAGTGTCTCATCTCAATGAAGGGGTATCTGATCATCCCATCGGTGATGTTTGTCCTGCCTCGCTGGGACATCATTGCAAAATAGAAGTCTTATCACTTAGGGTACTTGGTAACTATTTTGCTAAAACTCAAATTGGTGTTAAAATGTGGTTAAAGCATAGACTTATAAAATTTTGTTCGTTTTTCTAAAACGATTTTGAAATGGCTACAACCACAATTACTTTACTTAGCGTCGACAAACTAACTAGTGAGAATTACACTAGTTGGAAACATATGATCACGACTATACTTATCACCGAGGATCTTATGTTCGTCCTTACGGAGGAACGTCCTCCTATTCCACCTCCTAACGCTGCTCAAAATGTTTAGGAGGCATACGAGCATTGGACACGGGCGAATGAGAAGGCCCGAGCCTATTTCTTGGCCAGTCTTAACAACGTTTTGGCCAAGAAGCATGAGCCAATGGTCTCAGCGCGTGAGATCATGGAGTCCCTACGGGGGATGTTCGGACAACCATTTGGATAGCTCAAGCATGAGGCTTTTAAACACATCTTCAACTCCAAAATGGAGGAAGGCACCTCTTGTAGGATTGTATCAACAGCAGCAGAAGCATAAGGATCATCTAAGCATTCAAATTCACTAATTTTGGCAAAATATAAAGCATGCTTTTGCAGAAAAAGTGAGTTTCAAGACATACCTCTTATAGAACATCTTCAAAGCTTCATCTTCAACTGCTATCTTCTCCATATCTTGTTGTAGACCACCTCAAGATCTTCCCCACTATTCTCTTGGTGCTCTAGATTGAGTTGTGGGACTCAAAACAAGCTTGAATCAAGGGATGAAGGAGAAAAGCTCACTGTTGCAACCTTGTTGAAGAACCTTTCTTCAAACCAGTTTTTCTCTCAAAACTCTATAGATTGCATGCCTGATTTTCAATCCAATCTCTTCAATATATTGCAAATCAATATGCAAAGAGAATAGTTGCATGAGTTGCAGCTCATGCTAGGAGAAGACAAGGCCAAGATGTTGCTTCATGTGTGAGCTACTTCAAAGATGGATAATGGAAAAACTTCATTTTCCATTTAAGTGTGTTTTTTTTTCCAATTTTCCAATTTTATCTAAAAATCAAATTTTGATTTTATAAAATCTATTTTGTTTTAAAAATGAAAAATTAATTAATTTCATAAATTAATTATTAAATAAAACTTAATTAATTTAATATCAAATATTACATTAATTTTAACACATATCCATCTTTATATATTTAAATCATATTTAAATATATAAATTTCTCCTATTCCATTTAATTCTAAAATTAAAACATGTAATTATATCTCATATAATTACTAATTCCCTTAATTCTAATTTGAAACGTTTCAAATTAACTTATCACACTATTCTAGAGCTAGTCCATTACAAGCTAGTAGGGGACTCGCGGACCTACAGATCATGGGCTCCAACGATCCGAGATTAATCGGCTAAACTCACTAGAACCAAATTAATCTCCATTCGTTAACTAATGGTTCCTTCCACTAAAGCCCATAGTTGCACTTCTCTCACTAATAGATATATTATGTCCACATGATTTAACCATAATCAACAAGTCGACCTTCAAAGGTTGTTCGTAATAACGGCTGGTTTCAAATAATCTGTTTTACCCCGAGATTACGTCTTTTTCCTCAAGTCCCTACTGATCCTCTAATGAACAACTGGTTTTGTGATCTAATCACCAAACCAAACTCTCTCAGCCCAGTGAGAGAGTGGGTCCCTTGTTCAATACTTAGATTCAGTAATTGAGAGAACAACCTTTCTCCTATCCCTAAGTCGGGTAGGCGCAAACTTCGTCTTGCCACCCTATGTCCCCAGCTATCTATCCGGTTTTACCCCTGAAATGGGAGTCTTATTGAGCCGACATTGTTGAGCTAGCCCTCAACTATGAAAATCTAAGGGCAATCCCGAATAAATAGGAGTTCATAGTTAACTCAGGATTAAGATCGAGTTACCTAGGTCATCTAGGTGAAATAGTCAGTCTTAAACAATAAACAACGTTATAAAGTAAGAGTGACTTATTTCTTGGTCCTGATCTTATGCAAACTCATTGCATATGACGCCCCCACTCCTCATGTCATAACATGTACAAATTAGGATCGCATCATATGTAGCACTTTACAACTCTTTGTAACAACTACAGAGTAGGCCACATCCAATGATGTTACCAGAATAAGGTACCTAACCTCATTCATGTACCATAGATCATTTTGACTATTTACTCAAACCTGATCCACTCTTATGTCTCCATATAAAGTTCAAGTACTCATACAATAGTTATGGGTCTTAGTTTATTGGATTTAGACTTTCATAAAATTTACGAGATCAATAACAAGTATATTGATAATAGAAAATGTTTATCATTTTACAAACTGCGAGTTTTTAGGACATAAAACCTAACACCTCTATTCGTGACCACGTGCTTAATATGATGGTTCACTTCAATGTGGCAGAGATGAATGGGTCTAGGATCGATGAGGCAGTCAGGTTAGCATTCTCCTACATTCTTTGCCGGAAAGCTTCCTGTACTTTGTCAGCAATGCAATTCTGAACAAAGTGGACTATACCTTTACAACTCTCCTCAACGAGTTGTAGACACATCAATCCTTACTGAAAAGTAGGAGAAGAGGGGAGGTGAGGCAAATGTTGCCTCGTCTTCAAAGAAATTCCATCGAGGTTCGACCTTAGGAACTAAGTCTGCACCTTTTACTTCTAACACTGGAAAGTGGAAGAAGAAGAAGGGTGGTAAGGGGAAAGGGAAGGCGCCTACTAGCCCACCACCTATCACTCAGTGGAATAGACGTCTGGCGTCGGTTGAAACGGGAAAGTGTTTCCATTGCATCCAAGATGGACACTGGAAGAGGAATTGTCCTCGCTGGCTAAAGAAGAAGAAGGCGGCCAAGGTGAAACAAGGTAAATATGATTTATTGGTGTTAGAAACTTGTTTAGTGGAGAATAATGATTCTTCCTGGATTATTGATTCGAGCACCACTAATCATGTTTATTCTTCTTTTCAGGGGATTAGATCCTAGTGGAATCTGGAGGCTGGTGAGATGACGATGCGAGTAGGCACCGTGCACATCATCTCAGCTATGGCAGTGGGAGGGATCCAGTTGACTTTATAGAACAAATTACTTATTTTACAAGATGTATTTGTAGTTTTTGGGTTGAAAAGGAACTTAATTTCTGTAAAGTGCTTGTTGCAGTGTAAATATACTCTTAATTTTAATATGGATAAAGTGTTTATTCATAAAGATGGAGTTGAAATCTGTACAGCAAAACTGGAAAATAACTTGTATGTGCTAAGACCGTTAGCATTAAGTTCCTTTCATAACTAGAGATATTTAAATCTGTCGTAACTCAAAATAAACGTCAACGGGTTTCTACAAAAGAAAATGCCCAACTTTGGCACCTTCGATTAGGGCACATAAATCTCAATAGGATTGAGAGGTTGGTGAAGAATGGACTTCTAAGTGAGTTAGAGGAAAATTCTTTATCGGTGTGCGAATCTTACCTTGAGGGTAAGATGACTAAAAGACCTTTTACTGGAAAAGGTTATCGAGCCAAAGAGCCTCTAAAGTTAGTACATTCTGACCTCTGTAGTTCAATGAATGTGAGAGCCAGGGAAGGCTATGAGTATTTCATTAGTTTTACTGATGATTACTCTAGGTATGGGTATGTTTATTTGATGCAACGGAAGTCTGAATCCTTTCAAAAGTTCAGAGAGTTCAAGGCTAAATTTGTAAATGCATTGGATAGGTGGATTAAGACAATTGGATCGGATCAAGGTGGAGATTTTTTGGATTCAGGGTTCCAGAACTATTTGATAGAACATGGAATCGTTTCCCAACTCTCAGCGTCGGGTACACCTCAGCAGAATGGTGTAGCGGACGGAGAAACGAAACCTTGTTGGCCATGGTTTGATCGATGATGAGTTTCCCTTCCTTACTGGACTTGTTTTAGGGTTTTGTAGTGGAGATTACAGTGTATATACTCAACTGTGTTCCTTTCAAGAGTGTTGCAAGAACACCTCTAGAGTTGTGGAACGGGCATAAAGCTAGTTTACGTCACTTCTGTATATGAGGTTGCCCAGTATATGTGCTTGAGGCTAATCCAAAGAAATTGGAACCACAGTCGAGGTTGTGCCTTTTTTTAGGCTACTCCAAAGGTTGCCCAGCATATGATATGTCAGAAAACAGAGTGTTTATTTCTATGAATGCTACATTCCTGGAGGAGGATCATATTAGGGAGCACAGTCCACGGAGTAAGGTCGTGTTACATGAGCTTTCCAACGAAACTACTGAAACTTCAATAAGAGTTGTTGAAGAGCCTGCTTCATCAGCAAGAGTTGTTGATGATAGTTCATATGGTAGGTCAATTCCACCTCAAGAGTTGAGGGAACCTGATATAATGAGAGGGTTGCGAACCCACCCTTCGCTATCTGGGTTTCACGAAAATCCTAACTATGATAATCGATGGTGATGTTGAGGATCCGTTGTCTTATCAGAAGGCAATTGAGGATGTTGATCGAGATGAATGGGTCAAAGCCATGGATCTCGAGATGAAGTTAATGTACTTTAACTCAGTATGGGATCTTGTAGATCAGCCTGATGAGGTAAGAACTATAGGTTGCAAATGGATCTATAAGAGGAAACGGAGTGCCGATGGGAAGGTGTAAACCTTCAAGGCTCGTCTTGTGGCAAAGGGTTATACCTAGGTGGAGGGAGTCTAGGAGAATTTCTCGCTTGTTGCCATGTTGAAGTCGATCCGCATCCTTCTGTCCATTGTCGCTTATTATGATTATGAGATTTGGCAAATGGACGTAAAGACAGCCTTTCTGAATGGCAATCTTGAGGAGACAATTTATAATGGTGTAGACCGAGGTATTCATTGCCCAAGGTCGAGAGCAAAAAGTTTGCAAACTGAATCAATCCATTTATGGGCTGAAATAGGCGTTTCGATCTTGGAATATTCAATTTGATACTGCGATCAAATTATACGATTTTGACCAAAACGTTGATAAGCCTTGTGTTTACAAGAAACTCGTCAACGGTTTAGTAGTTTTTCTAGTGTTGTATGTAGATGATGTCCTACTCATTGAGAATGATGTAGGACTCTGACTGCAGTTAAGAACTGGCTAGCGACCCAATTCCAAATGAAATATCTGGGAGAGGTTTAGTTTGTTCTGGGTATACAGATCTTTCGGGATCGTAGGAACAAAGTGCTAACGTTGTCTCAAGCATCGTACATTGACAAGATGTTGTTCAAGTACTCGATGCAAAACTCTAAAAGGGGCCTACTGCCATTCAGGCATGGAGTTACTTTATCTAAGGAAATGGGTCCCACAGGCATCTGCCGTTGGTAGTTTGGTGTATGTGATGCTCTGTACTAGACCAGACATCTGATATGTTGTGGAAATAGTCCGTAGGTACCAATCTAACCTAGGCCAGGGTCACTGGACCGCAGTTAAGAACATCCTCAAGCATTTTCGGAGAATGAGGGATCACATGCTCGTGTATGAAAGTAGGGATTTGATCCTTACTGGATACACAGATTCTGACTTTCAGACTGATAAGGACTCACGAAAGTCCACTTCATGGTCAGTTTTTACTCTTAACGGAGGAGCAGTAGTGTGGTGAAGCACTAAGTAAGGGTGCATTGTCGACTCCACAATGGAGGTCGAGTATGTAGCGGCTTGTGAAGCTGCTAAGGAGGTCGTTTGGCTCAGGAAGTTCCTGAAAGACCTGGAAGTGGTTCCAAACATGTCTAGGCCCATCACCCTCTATTGTGACAATAATAGTTTTGTGGTGAACTCCAAGGAGCCCAAGAGTAACAGGCACGACAAACACATAGAGTGGAAGTATCATCTCATCCGTGAGATATTGCATCGAGGGGATGTGATAGTCACGAAGATCGTTGTGGAGCATATCGTTGCTAACCCGTTTACGAAGGTTCTCATGGCTACAGCTACAGTGTTTGAAGGTCACCTTTAGAGCATGGGTCTCGGGATCACTAGTGGCTGGACTAGAGCAAGTGGGAGATATTTTTGTACTGGGCCTTAGTGCCCTAGTTTATTGTTTTGTATTAGTTGTATGTACACCCCATTCGCTTTAGGACAAGTGGGAAATTGTTGGGGTGATCCTTAACTCTCGTGTCATGTAGTTTGTAAACACATATGTTAAACAAACACTTGTGAATGTATAATATATGAATAATTTTCTTCACTTCTGTTCTATGAAAATTGGATGTATTTAAATTGCTTTAACCACAAAACCAATAAACCTAAGATCTGGTTTGTTCGTTTGTAACTTAGCATGTTGTGGAGACAATACAGATGGGATCAATACCTTAAGTGATAACCCAAATGGTAATATATATAATGGATATAGGAGAGAAAACTATCTTGGTAAGCTATGGTTGCGGTCCGCTTTGTAGAAATTAACAAGTTTTGATTGCTACAGATGGTCTATCTGCATCATTATGTGGAGACATGCGAGCGGGGCGTCCTACATACAAAGGAGTTTTGTATAAAGACTGGACCACGAAGTGTTATAGTCTCGTTATATAACGCGTGCTGTCAGACATTTACTGTCTCTATATGCCCATAGGTAAATGACTCAAATCTTGATGAGTTCGGAATCTATATTGAGGGGTCTTTGATTTGCATGGGTGCGAGGGCCTAGATCGCCAACTCAAACAACTACACTTTGGGATTCGTGCTTAATTTGGGAAATGGGAACTCAGCTACAAAAGATGAAATTCACTCCTTCCCCGAAGTAGAGGTAAGCACATAGATTGCTCCCTTAAGGGCTGATCCTGGGGCTTGAACGATGTGGTGCCACATACCTTCTCATGGCCCGAGAGGTGTCCACACATAATAGGACTATGTTGTATTGTTCATTAGAGGGATCAATGGTACTTAAGAAGTTAGATGTAACTACAGGGGCAAAACGGTAAATTGTCCCAACTGTACTTACAAGCATCTGTGAAGGGTTATCATATTGTTGATTGGTTATATCTGATGGACACAGAAATATATCTATGGTAAGAAGAGTTCAGTTGTCGATCTTTAGTAGAATGCCTGACAGTTAACGGATGGTGGATCTCGTGACTAACGAGTTTAGTCAGTTATTCACGTACCCTTGGAGCTTCGAGCCATAGGTCCAAATGTCCCTTAGGTAGCTCAATGGATTCAAGTTGAGAATCAGTTTTTGGGCCAGTTTAAAGTGTTCAAATTGACAAAAGGGAGTTAGATTATATATGATATGATTGAACTGGTTAATTATATATGATATGATTGATAATATGTATAAGATACATTATATGGAAGAAAATGATATAAATATGATTTATATCTAGTGGAGAAGAAAAGTCTATGGTTAATGTATTGCATATGATTTGATATTAAACCATAGGTTAATGAATATAATATGATTATATTTATTATTTAATTTGACAATTATAGGATAATTGTTGTGTTGGGTTTTTCTCCATAACCATGTGATAGTGGGAGGTTTTATTTAGTTTACGTAACTGAAGGATAAAATGAAAATCATTTTCATTTTGCAAGAGATCAGACATTCACTCATGTTTGGTGTATACTGCCTATCGCATAGCAAATTGAGAGACTATAGATAACTCAACGTTTCTACACGATCGTATACAGGCTCGTAGCTTACTACATGATCGCATAGGATTTACTAAACAATCGTCTAGCTCTTTCCTAAACGATCGCACGCCCGAGCGTTTACTAAACGATCATCTATACGATCACGGCCGATTTACTAAATGATCGTGTACCGCTTCCTAAACGATCAAGCATCGTCTATACGATAGACATCAACCTTCTCCCACTTGCTTGGTCGTGGTATACGATCTTCTCTTCCTTCTTCCCTCTGCCAAATCCAACAAAGCCCACACCTCTTGGATTCTCACATCGAGAATACTGAGGGTTCTAAATGGTAGTGTCCTCTGCTACTGTGTTCGTGTGGAGTGTATTCGTGTGTAGATGACTGGGTTTTTGGTGGACGATTTGCTTGGACGTTTTCAGCGAGAGCAAGAGGAGAAGTCCTTTACGAGAGCGAGATTTTGGTAAAGAATAGTTCTTCAACTGGTACGTTTCTTGTTCTCTTGTTGTTTAAGTTCAATGCATGTCTGTAATTAGTTGTTAAATGCATATCTATTATGTTAGATTGTGAATGCGGTAATTCTGTTACAATGAGTTTGGAACGATCTCGCTTCTGCTCAAAGGTACTCTTTGATAAGAGATCCTTCACAACTATAATTGAACCCCTCTCGAGCCAGAAGAGGGTGTGGCACCACATTGTTCAAGCCTCGAAATCAGCCCTTAAGAGAGCAATTTATCTACTTATCCCTGCCTCAGGGAAGGAGTGAGTTCCATCTTATGTAGTTGTGTTCCTATCTCCTCAATCAGACAAGTCCCCAAAATGGTAAGCTTATTAAGTTGACGATCTAGCCACTCTTACCCATAAAAATCAAAGAATCGCCTTCATAAGTAGGAATTTAAAACTCACTCACGATTCAGATCATGTTACTTATGGTCATCTTGGTGAAATATAAGTCTCTATTATGAACAATGTTATATAATGAGACTAATTTCGTGGTCTAGTCTTATACAAAATCCTTTGTATAAAATATCCCTGCTCACATGTTTCTACATGAATTATCAGAATCATATCATTTATAGCACTTTATTGTTGGTTTTTATGTCCTAAAACTCGTGGTTTGTAAACATTAGAACTTATTCTAAGAATTCAATAAAGTTGTTATTGAATATATTTTTTTTTAGAAATCCAATAAACCTGAGTCCCTTGACTATTAAATGAGTACTTGAACTTTATGTGGAGACATACAAGTGGATCAGGTTCGAGTAAATAGCCAAAATGATCTAAAGTATATGAATAAGGTTGGATACCTTATTCTGGTAACACTATTGGATGTGGCGTACTCTGTAGTTGTTACAAAGAGTTGTAAAGTGCTACAAATGAAGTGATCCTAATTCGTTCATATTGAGACATGAAGAGTGGGGGTGTCCTATGCACATGAGTTTTGTGCAAGATCAAACCACAAAACTGGTCACTCTTACTTTATAACGTTGTTTACTATTTAAGACTGACTATTTCAAAATGATGACCAAGGTAACTTAATGATGACATGCAGAAATGCATGTCATCTTAGGCTTTTATTTAGAATTATGAGGGCTGTTAAGCAGAATGTGGCAATTATGTTAGGAATTCATGAGAAAATGAGTTTGCGTTGATCAGCATGATGAATCTTTGCTAACTCACTATTATGTGTTATTATGCGCTCAATTGTCTATTTTTGTAGCTAACGCAGAAAGTGGACGCAAAAACGAAAGCCGGACTAACGCATAGACGACAGCATTTGGAGAAACTCTCCATCACAAAGGCGAACGCATTCGATCAACGCATGGGTGTTGCGGTAATCAGCCGCATGCGTCCATCGCATGGGAGTTGCGGTCGTCAAGCGATTGCAGTCATCGTGTAGAAGTTGCAGTATTAAGCAAATGTGGTCACTACATGATTGCGACTACACGATAGCGCATAGTAGAGGGATCAATGCAAGGTTGGTGGAATGAACGCATCAATACATCTCTCAGGAAAATCAAAATATGATGTTGACATCTCACCTACCATGCCATTAGCAGCAGAGATTCAGAAAGGACTAACTGTAACGCGAATTCTTAGTATGATGCAAGTCCATGCCATAGATTTTATGCGATGATATGTGATACTACTTCTAGATATGCGTTATAAATGAATGTTCTTGTAGTATGTTGCGCGTTGTCACAAGTTTTCTTGCGTTGAAACCAAGTATAATTTCACCGCAAGTTTCTCGGTGTGATCCGAGATGGAATACAGGGACTGTTTGAGGTTATTACATTGTGTTTGTGATATATGCGACCACGGTTTTTCAATTTATAAAAGAGTTTTGTGTACAAGTAATTAAACATGCGATAAAGTAAAGTAAAGCGATAAAAATGCGATAATAACATAAATTGCGTTAAATTAAATTGCGATAAAGTAAATCTAAGCTAAAATGATACAAGATACAAGTTTCATGATACAAGATACTGAGGTCAAGGCTGGTTGTGAAGATTATACAAAGATCGTGTAATGTAGTGACAAGTCCTATGTGTGAAGCAGAAACAGAGAAGATAATTAATACAAACATCGCAAGTTCCTTAATTGTGTTAAAGATATAATTACAGTTCCGCTTTTCCCTTGGCGTACACCTCTCAGTGATCGGCCACATTCCCACATCTCTGTGGTGAAACAGGGACGAACATAATGAACGCAAGGTTGCTTCCATCTCTGGACATACTACTTGCTTTAGTTAACGCATTCTTCTAACCTTCTCTCGATAGATCAGAATGACATTTTCACTTCTGCTCTCACAGGTGAAGATGTCGTCTAGCATGCCTTAGCTAAACGCATTTATCTCTTTAGCACAGATTAAGTTACTCGTTTAATCCATATTAATTACCAACGTATTAAGAAAACTTCATGGAGAAAAATATTAATGGAGGAACGGAAATAGACAGAAAAGTGGAAATGAAAGTGATCAAGACATTCAATAACACTATTTAACGTCTGATACATGATTTGTGAATGAAGGGATTAAGAGAATGAAATACAATTGATGAAATAGAGTTAGAAATAAATACAAATAAATGCCAACATCTTGGCGCCGATCTGGATAGAGATTTGCTTGTCGGCATGGATGGATCGTGCGGAAGGATGAGCTTCCCTCTTAAGCTAGCTCAACCAGTAGCAGGGATCTAAGCACAGAGCTTCACGGCGGGGATCTGGCAGAATCGCACTGTGATTCACCTCTCGGCCTTGTCTCTTCTCTTCCCAGATTTCTTCCGATCAGTACTCAGCTCAGCCTCTCTCTCAATAATCTAGCATCAATTAGCCCTCGTATCAAGTATATTTTCTCTGAATTCTATGGGGGTATTTATAGGTGAAAAGCTTTGACTCATGGCTTGTGGACCCCACTTCTTGTTATGGAAATTCCGAAGATGGAGGAATAAATATTCTTCTGTTATGCAATCAGACCGTCAAATCTGCACAACGGTTAGTTGTACATGTGTCACAATCCTCCGCATTTGCATTGCTCAGCTGCATCTTTCGATCGGTTGCTCGCATGCGGTGTTGTTTTTATTACCGCATGCGGTTGACATTCAGCTCGGGATCGACTGTCGCATTGCACCATCATTGCGTTAATCGTCTCTTCATTGTTGACTGACGGGCGCAATGTGACAGAGATGCATTGTTCAGTTTCTCGTTGAGCCTTGATCGCAAGCGGTGACTTGGTTTCCTTCAAAACAGAGTAGAAATATCCTCTTTTACCATCTTAATGATGTTAGTGGGTGTAATTGCATTAATTTATATTTATTGTATTTCTGGCTAATTTTCATACAATCGAAGCATATTCCTTCTCTTTTGGGCGTAATATCTGAATAAGGCAGCATAAATAACTTGTATTTCTACATGTTATCACACCCCCAAATTTAGATATAAGTTTTTCCTCAAGCGTATCTTCTACTAAGGCAATAATGCTCAATTCCTATCCTATATTGTTGCGTCGATTGGTTGCTCCGAATGTTACACTTAGGCACACTTCTTAACAACACAATTTCCTTCTATCCTTGCTAATTCTTAACAAAGCCCTACTTTATTCTTCTATATAATAAATTTCTGCTCAAAGATGCTTTTCTAGTTTTTTTTTAAAATAGAATGTTTATTTCTTCTTTGTCAAAACAACTTGATATGTCTATATGCGGTGGTCAAACTTTGCGTCATTTATTAGAGACTGTTGGCCATGGTTACACCCTTCGTTTTGGTTTGTTCCCACGAGTGTCATGCGAACATCCAACTACGGTTGTGTGCCAATTTCAACTTTAACTCATGATATTCAGAGGAGTTGTCTCTTGCATTCTTTTATTTTTCTTTTGCATTTTCCTCTTTTCATACTGCGTTGATCTTGGAAACCCACCTTCGTTTTGGCTTGCTCCTATGGATGTCATACAAACATCCAACTACGAGCAGGCTCCTTTCACAACTAAACTCTTATCAGGTTGGGAACATTTTTTAGGTTTTCCCTTGCGTTGACATTGGAGTTTTATATAAAATAAATTTTTTTTTTTTTGAAAATATGAACACATTTTCTTGAAGATCGAATATTCTTGATCTTATCTGCTCAGACCTTCCCCAACCCCAAATTTAAAGATGAGCAAGGTCCTCATTGCATTTTTGGATGGACTAGACAAACACTTAGAATAAAAATTTCAAAAAGAAGGTTTGAGCAGAACATTGAAAGATAAAAGGTAAAGTACTGCTAATAAGAATTAACTAAGTGTTAGTCAGAATTTACAAGGTATGGGAAATGTTTCTAAGTATAAACATATTATACATCATGGAAACACAACAAATAACGCAAAGAATAAAAGGTCAGAACATCGCAAATATTGTCAAATGATGATAAAGAAAAAGGCACAGGCAAAAAGGAATA
This sequence comes from Benincasa hispida, assembly GCF_009727055.1. Lineage (NCBI taxonomy): Eukaryota > Viridiplantae > Streptophyta > Magnoliopsida > Cucurbitales > Cucurbitaceae > Benincasa > Benincasa hispida. The sequence continues at coordinate 38,277,855 of NC_052352.1, forward strand.
AATATGTACTCATTTATATTGAATATTAACAAAGTATACAAATAATTAAAAATTAACGCAATACAAAATTGTTGCTTGTACAAAGAATCAAAGAATTTAATGAAATAATGAATTGAAAAAAAAAATATTGCAGAATGGCCGCATAAAAAAATAGAATGTAAGGATTATTGCTGAGGAGCCGGAGGGTCTGGAGAAGGGTTCCATGGTGATGCAAAAGAAGTCTCTTCAAAAAGCAAGTGTTGCCTGAGATGTAGAGGCACCAATGGACAATGAAGGTATGCTGTGAGAAAATTAAAGTATTCATGGTTGTGCTCCGCAAGTTGTCTTTGGTGGTGGTTGATCGTATGAGTGTTACGATGTATGTTGATCAACGCCTCCCTTGATGTGGCAACACTGCGCTGAATATTATCAACTTGCTCTATTACTGCATCAAACCGCTGGTCGAAGTAGGCTTGTTGTTGATTGAAGAGTTGCTGCTGTTGGAAAAGAAGTTGCTGCTGTTGGAAAAGGGTTTTGCCTGTGATGTCTCGTCAGCATCGTTCTCGGGTTGGGCAGAGGTGCTTTCACCCAAATCGTATGGGTCATCAATTTGCGGCGGTGGAATGGAAGGTTGCGGTGATGAGGCTGAGGGTGAAGTTAGGGCTACTGGGTGAATAGTTGGAGAATTGAGAACGAGGAGAAGATTGGTAAAGTATTCATAGAGTGGAGAAGAAGGTTGTGCGGGTGGGCTTGGAGGGATTGGAGGGCGAATTACCAAGAGCAAAGGGTCCAAAGGTTATGGTAGCGAGCCCTGTGCCGTCTTGGGTAAAGAAACGTCTCCCATCGAAGGAAGAAAGGAATGATAACATGTGATAGAGATAGGCTTTCTATCTGCTCAACGCCACTACTCTGACCACATCACAGTTGTGATTGTGAACATGGTGGGAACATTTTGGCCAATGCCCAGTCATTATTGTGCCATCGTAGATATCGCGAACTTGTACAGGGGCGTTCTACATGGAACCAGGGATGCGGTGATCCTTCAAAGGAGAAACGGTGTCCTTTCAGCGCAAGGGACAATTTAATGAAGGTTATACCAAATGAAGGGATAACCCAGATGCACAGCGGATACAAATTATTTGGATGTCCCACTGGCAGCAGATGGGGACGTGCTGCAAATATTTAACGCAATTGGGCACGGAAGTGGTCGGTTGTGCACTAAGGGGCATCCGTCCCTGGCATCTAAGTCTTATTACTTCGGAGGAAGGCTTTGGGTTCTACTTTGGTCAAGATAGTGTTGATCCTAAACCACACACTGACAAGACTGTATCAAGGGATCGCAGTCATGTGCCACATATTGCATCTGCATGCGGACATACCGATTGATTTGTAGGGCGGTTTGATCGCAAGACAGCTCAGAGCACTGGTTGGGGCATATTCTGGAGGACAGTTACTTCTTTATCGGTGGATACTGTTTCAACGTCTGTGCCTGTCAATGGGCGGTATTGGCATTGATGAAGAAGGCCTATGCCTGAAGTCCACGACCTCATGAACATAAAGATCTTGAGGGTTGCTCCTTCAAAGATCCCCATATTTGCCCCTGAGCTACCCTTAAAGGAGGCTTCGTAATCGAACCTCATGGCACCGCAGGACCAAAGCCTAAAGAAACGACAGGTAAGAAAGGGAAAAGAAAGGTCAAGAGTTCAAACAACGCATGGTCCATAA
>NC_052352.1:38279583-38280749 GCF_009727055.1 Benincasa hispida
ATCTCTATCAGCATGTTATCATTCTCTTTTCTCTTCGATGGACGTTTCTTTACCAACGCAGGCTCGCTACTTTCTGCAATTGCTTTGCCCTTTTCTTTTGCCAACGCAAGGCGGGCTGCTTATCTTTTTCTCTTCTCCCGCTCTCTACGTTGTTCCTCCTTCTCGCGTTCTGCGAGTTCTTTACCCTTCTTCTTCTGTAAGCGCCTTATATTAGCTTCGCACTTCTTCTCCTTCTCTTCTTCCAATCTCCTTTCCTCTTCTTCTTTCTTCTTTTTCTCTTCCTCGAACTCTTCTACAAACTGCTTGGAGGCCAGCAACAGACGTTATTCCTCCTTGCGCCTCCTTATCCCTTCGAGCCTTGCGAGCTCATTATTACTGCGCATTTCCTCATCTTGCAGTCTTCTTCTGCGATTTCCTTCTGTCATGATGAGCTTTGCGTGCTCCATTTTCTCCTGTTTCTCCTCCTCTTCTTTTCTTCTTCTTTCCTGTTCTTCTAATGCGATGATTAATCTTTGAGGGTCAACAGTAGACCCTTGCGGTGCATTCTCCCTGCGACGCCACATCAGAGGGGTATCTTCTCTTTCTTCGCCTTCCTCCGTCGCAACCATTTGTGTTATTTCAGGTTCCTTCGGCTCCATCAATTGCGCTGTTTCCCCTCTATCCTCCCTTACAGAGGTTGATTCTCCATCCTTTGCCGGGCTCGCAACCCTCTACTTCTTTTCTTCCTCTTTTCTTAGACGCCTTTCTTCATGTCCGCGCATTCTTCTTTCTTCCTTCTCTTTCTTCTTCCTTTCCTTCTTTTCTTCCCCATCTTCATCATCATCCTTCTTTTCTTTATTCTTTTTCTCCTTGCGATGATGAGAAGACTCCGCCTCTCCAGCCTTTCTCCCTTTGTTTTTCTTCTTCTTCTTTTTCTCTTCAACTACTTCTGGTTGCGTCTCCACTGCAACCTCATCCATCGCAACTTCAGCCACCGCAATCTCCTCCACCACAATTTTGGAGGTTCTATCATAGGTTTCTGCGTTGGCAGTTACCTCAGGAGTCTATAAGACCAGAGTGCCTCGTTCTATCTTGAACTTAGGAGATCTGACGGCTAAGGGGTTTCTCCGGGTTCTACCGACGATTCTCGGGACGGTGTGGGGTTGGGCAGCAAGTCTGTGACTGGC
>NC_052352.1:38280794-38375445 GCF_009727055.1 Benincasa hispida
CTATAAGACCAGAGTGCCTCGTTCTATCTCTTTTTCGTTCACCACTGCCTCTGGCACCACCACCTCTTCATTCACCATCACCGCCACCTCCTCCATAGATAGTGGTTGGTTTACAACCTCTGCCTCGGGTAATCCCCCTCCTTGCTCCAGATTGCTCAGAATGTTACCAAACACCTCTGTATCATCACGTCTCTTCTTCTCACTCTCAGTTGAGACAGCAGGAGTTGGAACTAGTGTGCTCTCAGTGCTTTGCCTCCTCTTGAACTGAAGAGGTCTGACGGCTAAGAGGTTTCTTCAGGTTCTACCGGCGATTCTCAGGACGATATGGGGTTGGGCAGCAAGTCTGCGACTGACAGCGAGGAATGCTGCCTCTCGTATGGCGATTTGGTCGGAGGAAGGGGTTGATGGTGAAGCAGAGTATTGGGAAGCTTGGTTAGCCATGGATGATAAGCTTGGGAGGACTGGAAAAATTTCTAGGGTTTTGGGAAGAAGAAAGCTTCATATTCTGGGCGCTAGGGTTTTCAGTTTGTAAAATGAGGTAAAGAGTTCACAGGCGGGGAAGGGCTTCTATTTATAGGTTGGGCCATAGTAGGCCCAACGCAATTTTTGTGGTGACAGGTCTCGAGACACTCAAAAGGCCCATCGCTCGAACTTCCCTCATTTATGAAATTTCAAAAAAACGTCCTTTTGCCTATAGAATCATCATTTCTTTGGGATACGAAACGATTGGACTCCTCAAATGACAAAAAGAATTTTCTTTAATGTTTTATTCGAATGGACGCAATGTAAAGATTAACGCAATTTATTCATCAACGCAACTGCATCTTCGCAGAGGAGGGGCAACAACACATGCATCCCCGCAACATACCACTTAACTAAACACACTTCTGGAGGATCGGGCACACGACATTGCTACTAGCGTAACACTACCTCAACATAGTTCATTTTGCTAAAGATGGGCAAAGGACACATACGCGCACAACACACCCCTCGGTTTCGACGCATTTGAGTTGGATGAATGCAAAACGCATCTTGCTTGGTTCAAGATGCATCCATTATCACCTTGCATGCTAGATGTTGATTGTTTCATTTTATTTATTTTTCATCAACGCAAGTTGCTATGACTTGCGGCAATAAATTTTTTTTTATTTCACAATCATTTACCAATTAAGGACTAACGCATTAATTACAAAAAAGTTAAAAGAATTAAAGATGGTACAAAAATAAATGCAAAGGAAATAAATGAAAAATTAAATTCATAAAGTCAAGAAACGAATTAAATGAAGAAGTAAAGACACTAATACACATCTAGATGTGTATAAGAGACAGGTTGATTGGCCCCCCTTGGTTAGGATTGCCTCCCCAACCGAAGTTAGGATGGCTTCTCCAGCCAGGATTGTAGGTGTTGCTGAAGGGGTTGTTTTGGATGGCGCATACTTGCTGGAGATTCGATGGGCACATTTCTGCAACATGAGCCCCTCCACAATTAACGCAACTTATTGCGGCCACTTGAGTCGGCACAGCCGGTTGGGTTGATTGTTGAGGGATGGCTCCTTGATTGATTGCCATCGATTGAAGGATAGAGGTCACCACGGCCATCTGAGCGGCCAACGTGGTCATTGTCTCCGCAGGGACAATGGCAGTTTCATTATTTCTTCGTTCAGTGCCTTGGCCTTCATAGCCATCATCAATCCATTCATCCATGTTTCGCGATATGCGGTCAAGGATGACTTTAGCCTCAATATACGTTTTGTCCATAAAACCTCCTGCCGCGGAGGCGCCAGCAACAGCCTGCATCGATCTATTCAGGCCATTATAAAAGGTCTCCATCAAAACACAATCGAGTATCCCTATATGCGGGCAGTTTTTCACCAATCTTCTAAATCACACCCAGACGGTGTTTAGGGTCTCATTCTCCATTTGCTCGAAGTTCAACACGTTCTTTCGTCACCTTGCGTTGACGGCCGGTGGGAAGAACTTCTTCATGAATCGTTCTACCAGTTGATCCCATGATGTGATCTCATTTGGCTCCAGTGAGTGAGCCCACCTCTTGGCTTCGTCTCTCAAGGTGTAAGGGAACAAATACAGTCTAATACTCTCCGAGGTAACACCAGGTAGTGAGAAGTTGCCACACATTTCGACAATGCTGGTCAAGTGGGCAATGCGGGTCTTCACCTTTCAGACCCCCAAATTACCCTGCATTTTGGATCATTTGTAGCATGACCGACTTTATTTCGAACCTTGCATTCTCCTCAACAATAGTCCTCGAAATCCCGGGAAAAAAATCATACAGGTTGGGTGCCGCATAATTCCTTATGGGGATGTTGCGATCAGCAGCCGAGAAAACAGGATCCTGCGCTGGCCTAACAGCCTCTTGATTTACTACGGGAACCGCATTGTCGTTATTATCTGCCATACTCGCTGCTTTCTTTCGCTCATCTGATTCTGACGTGCCCGTGCGCGAAAGGTACACTTGATCTCAAGGTCAGCTTCGAATTCTGGTTCAGCACCAGTACTCATAAACTGTCAAGCTGCTCTCCGCGTTGAACAGCCAGTACAACGAGATCTATCCTGCAAAACACCACAAACACATTCAAACAATAAACCGTTAACCAGTCCCCGGCAACGACGCCATAAACTTGTAACACGAATTTTTAGTATGATGCAAGTCCATGCCATAAACTCGATGACATAGATTTTATGCGATGATATGTGATACTACTTCTAGATATCCGTTATTAATGAATGTTCTTGTACTATGCTGTGCGTTGTCACAAGTTTCCTTGCGTTGAAATCGAGTATAATTTCACCGCAAGTTTCTCGGTGTGATCCGAGGTCGAACACAAGGACTGTTTGAGGTTATTGCGTTGTGTTTATGATATATGCGACCACGGTTTTTCAATTTATAAAAGAGTTTTGTGTACAAGTAATTAAACATGCGATAAAGTAAAGTAAAACGGTAAAAATGCGATAATAACATAAATTGCAAAATTGCGATAAAATAAATCTAAGCTAAGATGATACAAGATATAGGTTTCATGATACAAGATACTGAGGTCAAGGCTGGTTGTGAAGATTATACAAAGATCGTGTAATGCAGTGACAAGTCTTATGTCTGAAGCAGAAACAGAGAAGATAATTAATACAAACATCGCAAGTTCCTTAATTGTGTTAAAGATATAAGTACAGTTTCACTTTTCCCTTCGCGTACACCTCTCGGTGATCGGCCGCATTCCCACATCTTTGTCGTGAAACAAGGACGAACGTAATGAACGCAAGGTTTCTTCCATCTCTGGACATACTACTTGTTTTAGTTAACACATTCTTCTAACCTTCTCTCGATAGATTAGAATGACATCTTCACTTCTGCTCTCACAGGTGAAGATGTCGTCTAGCATGCCTTAGCTAAACGTATTTATCTCTTTAGCACAGATTAAGTTACTCGTTTAATCCATATTAATTACCAAGTTATTAAGAAAACTTCATGGAGAAAACGATTAATGGAGGAACGAAAATAGACAGAAAAGTGGAAATGAAAGTGATCGAGACATTCAATAACACTATTTAACATCTGATACATGATTTGTGAATGAAAAGATTAAGAGAGTGAAATACAATTGATGAAATAGAGTTAGAAACAAATACAAATAAACATCAATGTCTTGGCGCCAATCTGGATGGAGATTTGCTTGCCGGCATGGATGGATCGTGCGGAAGGATGAGCTTCCCTCTTAAGCTTGCTCAACCAGTAGCAGGGATCTAAGCATAGAGCTTCGCAGCGGGGATCTGGCAGAATCGCACTGTGACTCACCTCTCAGCCTTGTCTCTTCTCTTCCCGGATTTCTTCCGATCACTACTCAGCTCAGCCTCTCTCTCAATAATCTAGCATCAATTAGCCCTCGTATCAAGTATATTTTCTCTGAATTCTATGGGAGTATTTATTGATGAAAAGCTTTGACTCATGGCTTATGGACCCCACTTCTTGTTATGGAAATTCTGAAGATGGAGGAATAAATATTCCTTCTGTTATGCAATCAGACCGTCAAATCTGCACAACGGTTAGTTGTACACATGTCACAATCCTCCGCATTTGCGTTGCTCAGCTGCATCTTTCGATCGGTTGCTCGCATGCGGTGTTGTTTTTATTACCGCATGCGGTTGACATTCAGCTCGGGATCGACTGTCGCATTGCACCATCATTGCGTTAATCGTCTCTTCATTGTTGACTGACGAGCGCAATGTGACAGAGATGCATTGTTCAGTTTCTCGTTGAGCCTTGATCGCAAGCGGTGACTTGGTTTCCTGTAAAACAGAGTAGAAATATCCTCTTCTACCATCTTAATGATGTTAGTGGGTGTAATTGCATTAATTTATATTTATTGTATTTCTAAGTTTATTTTCATACAATCGACGCATATTCCTTTTCTTTTGGCCGCAATATCTGAATAAGGCGGCATAAATAACTTGTATTTCTACAAGTTATCACTAAGGCACCACGAATGTCAGAATCGGAGCAGTTCATTAATGTTGTCGGCGACCCAAGCTCTATATAAAGAAGACGATAAGCAGAATTTCAACTTATCCAGTTATCCCTGCGATAAGACTAATGCATGAGAAGAAAGCTTGAGATTTCTTCATCTCCCTCATCCATTCTGAATGATGACCGAAGCCTTCGACCGGAGCTAGATCTCGGGAGAGTCAGCTCCACCGCCCATCCTTGGAACCACCGGCAACCTTGACACACATCCGCTGGAAGCAAGTCATTGCTTCCAGCCGGTCATTTCATTTTCTCTTCTTTTCTTGTATCGTATTGTATTACATTTTGTGATTAAGGAATTAATACATTATGTGTTCAATGTATTTCGGTGTTTCCTTTGATTCCATCTCCATCTTTCTTTACTTAACATCTTTAACTTTCATTGCATCATTTAATGAGATTGCTAGAGTATCGCATACTTAGTCATGTGGATTAGAAATATGAAGCATGTAGCAAACCACCGAGAGGTGTGTGTTGTGTGAGTGTGTGAGAAAACCTTATTTGCTTAGTGTGAAGCTATAACAATGCCTGTCTATAGGCAGACGCAGCGCTTGTCTATAAGTAAAGTCAGCAATAACTAAATGCCCGAGAGGGTAAGTGGTTGGTCGCATTAAGCAATGTAAACTATTGTTTACTAGAGATAGGAATAATCTTGCGTTAGCCAAGTTTATGTGGTTACCTTGTCTTATGTATGCGCTCATCATACCTTTAGAGCTACTCGAGAGAGAGTCTAAAGAAATAACCTAAAACTCGAGAGAGCTAGGTTAGAATCGATGCTCGAGAGGGCTAGATTAGATTTGCATAAGCAAGAATGGAGACTTAGAAATTAGCTCTGTTTGCTATTACATAGCGTATGCACCCTATGGAGAGGACAATTGCTGCGTCCAGGAAGTAGGATATGGTGATTGTATGCGGTCATCTTGACCCTTATGCATACACACCGCATACATCTTAGATTTAGGCTTTTAGTGTGTGTAGTATGATCGCGTAGCTTACGTTGGCTGAGGTTGCCCTTGCGGTCAAGCTCATTGTTGCAGTGAAGACATCTCTACATTTTATCTATGTTTCCCATCCACTTACTTCCTGTCAATAGTTGTCAGGTCTCTACCTCTCATTCATATTCTCATTGCGTTGTCTGTTAGTTAAGAGTAGGAGTAGTGTTAGCATAGAAACCCCTCCATCATTCTTTTATTCAACCGCCGCATGCACATTACCGCATTCATCTAGCTACAAGTCCCTGAGTTCGACCTCGAATTACCCGAGAAACTTGCATTCATGTTATACTTGGCGTGAGCGTAAGAAAAATTGTGATAGGAACGCATGGTCATCGCATACATTCGTTAACGCATAGTTCATTCCAACGCATGACCTTCAACGCATACTTTAAGACATGCATCGCATATTATGTCCTTGGAGTTTTAGTTGTCGAGTAATTGACATCTAATTTTCTGTCATCACTTAACCTTAATCCTGAGCTAACTATGAACTCCTATTTGTTCAAGATTATCCTTTGATCTGCAACGGCGAGAGTAGACCAATTGGCTCTGCTCAATAAGCTTATCACTTTGGAGATAAGACCGGATGAATAGTTGGGAACATAGGGTGCAAGAGGGAATTCACTCCTACTCAGTTAGGGTTAGTAGAGAGGTTGTTCCCTTTAAGTGTTGATTCTGTATCTTGAACAAGAGGCCTCACCCTCTCATTGGCCTGAGAGGGATTCGATTTGTTCGTTGGATCGCAAACCAATTGTTCATTGGGGGATCATCGGGACTTAAGGAACAAACGGTCATTTCGGGGGTAAAATAGAGATTCGACCAAGCCGTTATTACGAGTAACTTGTGAAGGGTTAACTTACTAATCATGGTTATATCGAGTGGACATAATATATCTACAGTGAGGGGAGTTCAGCTATGGACTTTAGTGGAATCACCCATTAGTTAACGAATAGGGGTTAGATCGGTCTAATGAGTGTAGTCGATTAATCTCGAATCGTTGGAGCCTATGATCTGTAGGTCTGCGAAGTCCCCCTACTAGCTTCGTAAATGGATAAGCTCTATAATAACGTGATAAGTTAATTTGAAGTGTTCACTTAGAATTAAATGAATTTGGAGAAATAATATTTAAATATGATTTAAATATTTGAAGATGGAATTGTGTAAAAATTAATTTAATATTTGATATTAAATTAATTGGAATTATTTAAATTGTTTAACTAATTATTTATTAATTTTATTAAGAAAATTAATTTTTTAAAATTAATAATATTTTCAGTTTTATTAAATAAAATTGATTTAGAAATCAATTTTGATAAAATTGATTTAGAAATCAATTTTGATAAAATTGAAAAAGAAAAGAAAAACACAAAAGTTCAAAAAAATTGATTTTCCATTGTCTTCTTCTACTAACTCACCAACAACCCACTTTAACTCTTCATTAACTCCACGCATGAGCTGCATCTCATGCAACAAATTTCGTTGCATGAATGTCTGCAATATATTGAAGAGATTGGAGTGTTTTGAAGGTAATGCAACCGAACAATTTTTCTGAAGAATTCGTGAGAGAAGAAGGTTGTTCTTCTCCTGGATTGCTGCTGTAAGCTTCTCCAAATTCTCTTAATTCCAGCTTATTTTGAATCTCACTACTGAATCTTGAGCTCTAAGAGGATAGTAGGGAAGATCTTGGGGTGGTCTACTACAAGATTCTGTGGAGATTTGCAGTTGGTTCAAAGCTTAGAGGAAGTTCTTCAAAGGTATGTCATGAAACCCATTTATTTCTGTTGAAGCATGTTTTCTTTTCTGCCAAAATTAATGAACTAGAGTGCTTATGGATCCTGGTTTCTTCCGTTGTACATTGGTACCTTCCAAAAATTGGTATCAGAGCATTAATAAGCATTCAATTTGGTTTAATTTTTGTTTGGTGGGTGTTTTTTTATGAAAAATATGAAACCATTGTACTGATATGGTTCTTTCAGTTTTGGCTTTTAATTTCTCATTTAAATTTGAAATTGGCTCTTGCTTGATGAGCTTTAATGTGTTCCCAAGAGTCTATAATTTATTTGAAGTCATTAGAGTTGAAATTAAGCTGTAAATCGAAGAAACAAGCGAAGAGGTCGAGTTGCAGATTCCAAAAAATCAGCCTCTGTTCATATCATTGTTGAGCTTCAGTAGCTAAGCAATTGTTTAGCTTCTGCGTTAGACGATGTGAAGAAAAGCTAAGCAATCATGTAGCTTTGGGCGTTGATCGTTGAGGTGTTATGTGCTAGACGATCGTGTACCTGCTGAAGCTAAGCGATGTGTTGTATTGCTATACGATGGCACTACACGATCGTGTAGCTTTGGGTGGGAGCTAAGCGATGTGATGAAGAGTTATATGATAATGTTGAGCGATTGCTTACCACGATCGTTAACCTTTGATCGGGAGCTAAACGATGCGTTGAGATGCTAAGCAATAGTAAACGCGATCGTTTACCTCTATCGACAGCTAAGTGATGCGTCGAGATGCTAAGCGATAGCACTACGTGATCGCTTACCTATGTGCAGCAGCTGGGCGATGTGTTGAATGCTATGTGATGGCATTAAGTGATCGCTTACCTTTTGCGCACGCTAAACGATCGGCTTCAGGCGTTAGATGATGGAGCTAAGCGATTGTGTAGTAAATTTTCTGTGCTAAACGATGGAGCTACGCGATAGTGTTAGACACTAAGCGATCGTGTAGCTTCCTTTAACTCTTCATTAACTCCAAGCATGAGCTGCATCTCATGCAAAAAATTTATTTGCATGAATGTCTGCAATATATTGAAGATATTGAAGTGTTTTGAAGGTAATGCAACCGAACAATTTTTCTGAAAAATTCGTGAGAGAAGAAGGTTGTTCTTCTACTGGGTTGTTGTTGTGAGCTTCTCCAACTTATTTTGAATCCCACTACTCAATCTTGAGCTCCAAGATGACAGTAGAGAAGATCTTGGTGTGGTCTACTACAAGATTCTGTGGAGATTTGCAGCTGGTTCAAAGCTTAGAGGAAGTTCTTCAAAGGTATGTCATGAAACCCATTTATTTCTATTGAAGCATGATCCACCCGTATATCTCTACATATATGTCTAAGCTACAAGATAACCTTGGATGTTAGTGTTGAAATGCCTTGAATCTGTTTGCTAGCGCTTCGAACAACCAAGTACAGGGGTCTTGCTATATAAACTCTTTAACCTAGAGGCATCGTTTTGATGTAATTTTTGAAAACATTCTCTCTAACAATATTGTTCTCCCTCTGCCCGTGGACGTAGCTAACACACTGTTAATGAACCACGTATATCTGTGTGTCGATCTTCTCTATCTTTACGTTCCTTTTTGTGTTCTTTAATTGTCAATTTCGCAATAAATTAGTATCAAGGCCTTGTTAGGGTTTTTCGAAATTCCGCATTTGTTTGACAATTGAAGATGTCTGTCGTGAACATAAAGATTGAAAAATTTACCGGGAGGAACAGTTTTGGTTTATGGCAGATCAAGATGCGATCCTTGCTAAAGCAGTAGGGGCTGTGGGCGCCGCTGGCGGGTAAGTCAAAGAAGGTTGTCGTGGATGACGAAGAGTGGCAGACTCTTGAGGAGAAGGCTCATTCGATGATCATGCTACGTTTGACTGATGACGTCATCATCGAGGTCGTAGATGAAGAAACTATCGCTGGTCTTTGGTTGAAGTTAGAAAGTCTTTACATGACGAAATCTTTAACCAAGAAGTTGTTTCTGAAGAAACGTCTGTATCATCTACGTATGCAGGAAGGTACATCTCTACGAGACCATCTAGATCAATTAAATAGAATTTTATTAGATCTGCGTAACGTAGAGGTTAAGGTTGATGATGAGGATGTTGCCCTAATTCTGTTGACATCTTTGCCCCCGTTGTATGATACTTTCGTTGACTCGTATATTGGAGAGAAAAAAACTATGACCTTAGAAGATACAAAGTCCATGCTGCTTATGAGAAAGGACCAACAGAATGCAGGAAGTTCAGTTACAGAAAGTCAGGCATCTGGGTTAGCTGCTATAGAGAGCAAGGGACATATGAATTCTAGTAAGCAGAAGTTGAACCAGAATAAAAGTTCTTCAAAGTCAAAGGGTTCTAAGTCAGATGATATTTGTAACTACTGTAAAGAAAAGGGGCATTGGAAAACCGAATGTCCTAAGATAAAAAGGAATCAGGAAAAGAAGGAAAAGAGTGACAAAAGGGAAGCATCCGCCCCTGTTGCACAAATTGAGATTGATTCTAAAGAAGTCGAGATCGATTCTGAAGGAGATCTAGCTTTAGTTGTGAATGAACATTCACATTCTGATGATGTGTGGGTTCTTGATTCTGGGGCATCTTAACATATGTGCCCAAATAGAAAGTGGTTCTCAACCTATCAGCAAATAGATGGAGGGAAAGTTAGTACGGCTAATGGTGTAGCGTGCAAGATAGTTGGAATCGGTTTAGTCAATATACAAACACATAATGGTGCCTTCTACACTTTAAAAGAGGTTAGGCATGTTCCACTAATGAAGAAGAGGTTGATATCCTTTAGTGTACTCGATAGCAAGTGTTGGATTTTATGTCCTAAAACTCGTAGTTTGTAATATCATATTCTTGTTCAATAAAGCTGTTATTGAAAATCTTTAGTAAATTTAAATTCTATATTCATGAATCCACTAAACTAAGGATCTGAGGCTATTAAGTTTAAGTTTGAACTTTATGTAGTGACATAAATGTGGATCAAGTTCAAATATATAGCCAAAATGGTCTATAGTATATGAATAAGGTTGGACGCCTTATTCTGGGGACACTATGGATACGGCCCATTTTGTAGTTAGTACAAACTATGTGATCCTAAACCGTTCATGTGAAGACATGAAAATGGGGGAATCCTATGTAAAGAGTTCCCCATGAAATAGTCACTTTGTACGTTCGAAACGCCGTTTAATGTATAAAACTGACTATTTCGTTAATTGATGACCTAGGTAACTTAATCTTACTCTTGAGCTAACTATGAACTTCTATTCACTCGGAATTATCCTTAGATCTACATCGGTGAGGGCAGTTCATTATCACTGGCTCAATAAGCCTCCCATTTCAAGGGTAAGATCAGCTGGATAGCTGAGAACATAAGGTGCAAGACGGAATTCACTCCTACCTGTTATAGGGATAGTAGATAGGTTGTTCCCTTTAGTACTGAATCCAGGTCTTGAAAAGAAGCCCCACCCTCTCCTTAGCCCGAGAAGGGTTCGGTTTATAGGTTGGACCTTAAACCAATTGTTCATTAGAGGATCAGTGGAACTTAAGGAACAAGATGTAGTTTCGAGGGTAAAACGGTTTTTATGACCTAACCGAGATTACAAACAACCTATGAAGGATTAGCTTACTAATCATGGTTATATCAAATGGATACAAATATATCTATAGTGACGAGAGTGCAACTACGGGACTATAGTGGAATGACCCGTTAGTTAACGAATAGTAATTAGCTCCATCTAAAAGAGTTTAGCCAGCTAATCTCGGATTGTTGGAGCCCATGATCTATAGGTTCACTAGGTTCCCCTACTAGCTCATATGGAATAAACATAGAACAGTATGATAGAATGATTCGAATTGTTCGAATTAGGTGAAGAGAGAGAAACTGACAAGTATATGTGATATAGTGGTCGATTTCAGTTTAGAGATACAACTTTAATGATTAAATGTGATTTAAATATCAAGAATATGAATACGTTCATATTTGGCAGCTCGAAAATAATGGAAATGGTCAAAGATGTAAAAAGTCAAAGAATTGACTTTTGACTTTGAAAAGTCAAACTTTAACGGGCCTTATATTCAAATATGATTTGAATTTCGAGAAAATGAATATGGATTCATGCTCGGGAGATCAGATTTAGTCAACACGAAAAAAAACATAAAAAGTCAAAATGTTGACTTTTCGGTCAAAGTTTGACTTTGACAAAATGACTATTTTGCCCATTGACTAAAGTTAGTGGAAAAATTCAAATTTGTGTTGGATAATTCCATTAACAAGATAGTGGGCTAAGTGTTGGCTTATAGTGGAGACATCAAGCCCACTTAGATAGTGGATTTTGAGGTGTTGGGTTTTTATGAAGTTGTTTCATGTAATTTTACATGGCTTTTGTCTATAAATTTGGGCTTTCAATTTGGATAAAAGACTTTTGATATTTTGCCAAAATTGGTTTCTAAATTTGGGGTGGAAAAAATCACTATTTTTTAGAAAAATTCAAAACCTAAACCTAACCCAAAAATCCATCTTCTATTTCCATCTCTTTCTCTCTCTCAGGTTCTTCATCCATCCGGTCTCACAACCCAGTTCTGAGTCCAGAGGATAGTAGGTCAACAGTAGGTCAACTCTAGTAGTTGTCCAATTCGTGTTCGAGCAGAGATAGAAGAGTTTCGGGAGCTTCAAAGGTAATATTTAAAAAAAAAATCCTAATTAATTAATTTAGGGTTGTATGTTTAATTTATGCAATTAGAGTAAAATTGATCCTCATTTCCGCTGCGCATGCCTATTTTTCCTTCAGCAAGGGTTACAGTTTTGAAGGTAAAGGTGGAGCAATGTATGTCTATAAGGGTTCTGAGCTAGTTCTGAAAGGCATAAAGCGTAGAACACTGTATTTTCTATTAGGTTCCACGATAATAGGTTATGTTGTTGTTGCATTGTCGGTCGTTCACAAGGATGATTTGACTAAGTTATGGTATATGAGACTTGGTCATATGAGTGAAAAAGGGATGCAAATTCTATCAAAGAGATCTTCTTTGTGGGCACAAGGTGCAGGATTTTGAATTTTGTGAACATTGTGTATTTGAGAAGCTTCATCGCAGCAAGTTTCTAAAAGGTGTTCATCGTACAAAACGAACACTTGATTATATTCATTCAGACTATTGTGGACCTTTCAAAGTTGAATCTATTGGAGGTAGTAGGTATTTTTTGTCGATAATTGATGATTACTCAAGAATGACTTGGGTTTTTATGATGAAACATAAAAGTGAAGCCTTCAAGAATTTCAAGCAGTGGAAGATATTGATTGAAAATCAAACTGGGAAGAAGATCAAAAGGCTGCGAACTGATAATGGTCTAGAATTCTGTGGATTTGAATTTAATGAGTTCTACAAAGCTAAGGGGATTGTTCTCCATCACATTGTTAAGAATACTCCATAGAAAAATGGGGTTGCAAAACGTATGAATCAGATGTTGTTTGAGAGAGCAAGATGCATGCTCTCTAATGCAGGGTTGGCTAGAAAGTTTTAGGAAGAAGCAATAAATACATCATGTTATCTAATTAATCGTGTACCTCACACAGTTATTGATTGTAAAACACCTTACGAGGTGTGGTCTGGTTAGTCTGCAGATTATTCTTTATTACAAGTTTTTGGTTGTACTGTCTACTATCATATTAATGAGGGTAAATTAGAACCAAGAGCTAGAAATGGTATATTTGTGGGTTCTAGGGATGGAGTTAAAGGATATAGAGTCTGGTCACCTTTTGAGAATAGAGTCATACTTAGTAGGACTGTGATATTTGATGAAAATTCCATGCTTAACTCAACTGTAAAGCCTTTTGTAACGTCTACTGATGTGGGAGAAAGTAGTAGTGTTGATAAACAGGTGGAGATGAAATTCACTTCAGCTGTGAAAGATTACAACATCAAGGTGGAGAAGATCAACAAGTTACTAAAGAAACTGATGTACAACCAGAAATTAATGTGCCTGAAACGTCAGAAGTTGCTTTGCCTGAGAATTCTAGATCACGAGTAGATCAACCGAGCATAGCTCGTGATAGAGCTAGAAGAGTTGGTGTTGGACCTCCTGTGAGGTATGGTTTTGAAGATATGGTTACTTTTGCATTGCAGGTTGCTGAAGAGGTGGATCCTCATGAGCCATCCACCTATAGAGAAGCTGTGTCATGTGGTGAGTCTGCTCAATGGTTTGCTGCTATGGGGGATGAGATGGAATCTCTTGACAAAAATCAGACTTGGGAATTAGTTAAACGACCTAAGGAGAGAAAAATTGACACTTGTAAATGGGTCTTCAAGAAAAATGAGGGAATATCATCTTCAGAGGGCATTAAATATAAAGCTCGAGTTGTTGTTAGAGGGTTCACACAAAGGGAAGGGGTTGATTATAATGAGATCTTCTCACCAGTAGTTAGACATACTTCTATCAGGGTGTTACTAGCTATAATAGCACATCAGAATTTGGAACTTGAACAACTAGATGTGAAGACAACTTTCTTAAATGGAGAGTTTGAGGAAGAGATTTATATGACCCAACTAGATGAGTTCCAGTGTCCAGGTAAAGAAGATTATGTTTGCAAGTTGAAGAAATCTTTATATGGGTTAAAGCGTCTCCAAGGCAGTGGTACAAACGATTTGACAGCTATATGTTTGGATTTGGCTATAACAGGAGTTTGTATGATTGTTATGTATATCACAACAAAGTTGATGATGGTTCGATGATTTATCTACTTTTATATGTAGATGATATGCTCATAGCTGCAAAGTCCAAGTCTGATATTCTAAAATTGAAGAATCTTCTCAGTGCTGAGTTTGATATGAAGGATTTGGGTGCTGCTCAGAAAATTCTAGGTATAGAGATTTATAGAGACAAAGATAAGAATAAGCTCTTCTTGTTGCAGAAAGGATATATTCAGAAAATATTGTCCAGGTTTGGTATGTCATTAGCTAAGCTTATAGATACTCCTAGTGCTGTAAATGCTCGTTTGTCATCAGTATTCTCATCACAGTCTGAGGCTGAGAAGAAGTACGTGTCTCGAGTTCCTTATACTAATGCAGTGGGAAGTTTGATATATGTTATGGTCTGTAATAGGCTTGATCTTGCCCATGTTGTTAGTGTTGTCAGCAGGTTCATAGGTCAACCTGGGAAGAAGCATTGGCAAGTCGTTAAAAGGATTTTTCGTTACCTTAGAGGTACATCTGATGTTGGTCCTATTTATGGGAATTGCACAGAGTGTTTGGTGACCGGTTATTCTGATTCTGACTATGCTGGAGATGTTGACAGTAGAAGGTATATGACTGGCTATGTGTTCACTCTGGGTGGTTCTGTTGTTAGTTGGAAGGCAACCTTACAGCCTACAATTACTTTGTCTACTACTGAAGCAGAGTACATGGCCTTGACAGAAGTTGCTAAAGAGGGAATAAGGCTGAGGGGGTTAGTTCGTGATCTTGGTTTGCATCATGACCAAGCTATTGTATATTGTGATAGTTTGAGTGCCATATGCCTAGCCAAGGATCAAGTTCATCATGGGAGAACTAAGCACATAGATGTAAGATATCACTTCTTAAGAGGTGAGCATAGAGTTAAAGTGATGAAAATTGGTACTATTGATAACCCTGCTGATATGTTCACCAAATCTGTTCCACAAGGCAAGTTCCAACATTGTTTGGACTTGCTGAATGTTTTGAATTGTTAGTGGCCCCCTTTATGGGACACTTTGAGGCATGAGGGAGAAGTCTGGGTATGTCTGACAATATTGATTTATGTTGCATTTTTGGTACATCTGTTATCTGGGAGAGAATTCAAGTCAAGGTGGAGATTTGTTGAAATGCCTTAAATCTATTTGCTGGCACTTCGAACAACCAAGTACGAGGGTCTCTAATAATATTGTTCTCCCTCTGCCCGTGGACGTAGCTAACACACTGTTAGTGAACCACGTATATTTGTATGTCGATCTTCTCTATCTCTACATTTCTTTTTGTGTTCTTTAATTGTCGATTTCGCAATAGTTAGTTTATTGGTTTTTGGATTAATACAACTAAAAATGAAACAAAACAACATATATTTTATTAAATAAGTAAGATGTTTGTACTAATAGAGTAAAGAAGCAAAATGCGGAAGCAGATATAATCATTAAGCACTCTAATTATAATTAATTTGAATTCAAAGGATGCTAAAATAGCTTCAATAGAAAGAGGGTTCCATATGTGTATACCTTTGTAGAATTCTTCTTGATTCTTGTTGAACTCCACGAAATTGATCTCCAAATCTCTAGTAGACCATCGAGAGTAGCTTCTCTACTATTATCAGCCTTGGATTGAGTGGTGGAAACTCTGAATTGAGTTTAGTAGAAATAGAGAAGAAGAGGGTTTGAGGGAGTTCAAAATTTTCTGTGAAAAACCACTTGCATGGGGTTCAATCTCTTAAAATTGAGTCTTTTATCATGTAAATACATGCAAGCACAACTTGGTTCAACTGATTGACATTTTAATCAGCACCAAGAAAGTAGGATAGGTGTAACATCTTGGATTAATCCACTTAAACAATTTTAAAACTTGGATTTTCCCACTAACCACTTCAAATTTAATTTTAATTAACTTAATTAAATTAAACTAAAATTCATTTTTCTAAAAAAAAAATCTAAATTTTAATTTTGATTTAATTTAAATAATTAATTAAATAAATATATAATAATTTAATATCAAATTTAAATTAATGAAACACCTGATTCAAACATGAATCCTCTTCATGTGACCAATATTTAAATCAATATTTAAATATTTTAAACTCTCCAATTACATTTGACTTTGATGAATTTAAACGTTTAATTATATAAAAAATAATTATCTAGATCCTAAACTGAATTTGAATATTTCAAGTTCAGGCCCTAATTCCAAACTTGAACACTTCAAATTCGCTCAATTTTCTAATCCAGGGTGTAATGTTTTACGAGCTAGAGGGATCTTATGGACCAACAAATCATGAGCTCAAACGATTTAAGATTAATTGACTAAACTCTTTAAACCGAATTAATCAATATTCGTTAACCATCAAGACATACTACTTAACTTGATGGTTGCACTCTCCTCACTATAGATACATTTCTGTCCACTTGATTTAACCATGATCAATAAGTCAGTCCTTCACAGGTCGTTTTTATTTACAGCTAGGTCAAAATTACCGTTTTACCTCTGTAAATACATCTTGCTCCTTATGCTCCCACTGATCCTCTATTGAACAATTAATTTATATTCCAACTAATAAACCATGTCCCTCTCGGCCATGAGAGGGCGGGGCCCCTTTGTTCAAGATTGGGAATCAATACTTAAAGGAACAACCTATCTGCTAACCCTAAAACGAGTAGGAGCGAATCCATCTTGCAGGAATATATCCCCAACTATCTATCCGGTCTTATCCCTAAAATTGGAGGCTTGTTAAACAGTGCTGTTGAACTACTCTCACCTATGCAACTCAAAAGATAATCTCAAATAAACGAGAGTTCATAGTTAGCTCAAGATTAAGATCGAATTATCCTAGGTCATCAAATTGAAACAATTAGTTTTAATAGTAAACGATCATTATAAAGAAAAAATGGTTATTTCTTGGTTTGGTCTTATGCAAAACTCTTTTGCATAGGATGTCCTCACTCGCATGTCTCCACATGAACGGTCTCAGGATCATATCGTTTATATAAGGATACAAAGTAGGCCACATCCATAGTATCCCCAGGATGAGGTTGTTGGGGTTGGTGTCCTAATTCTCTCGGTGTTCTCATAGTTTGTAAACATTTTGTACACACATTGTTATTAATAAAATAAATGTTATTTTATTTGCATTTACTCATATCCAATAAACTAATATCCGTGGCTATTTCATGTAACTAAAGCATGTATGTGAGACATACAAGTGGATCATGCCTTAAGTAATAACCTAAATGATCTGTAGTATAAGGATAAAGGAGGGATACCTTATCCTGGCAATACTACGATTACAGCTTGCTTTGTAGATGTTACAAGTGTTGTAAAGTGCTACAAATAGTCTAACCCTAACCATTCATATGGAGACATGCGAGTGGGGATGTCTTATACAAAGAGTTTGTATAAGTCCGGACCACAAGATGATTAGTCTCTTTATATAACGTCGTTGATAATTGAGACTTACATTTCACTAAAATGACCATAGGTGACATGACCTTAATCCTGAGTGAGGTTGGAACTCCTGCCTATGAGGGTGGTCCTTTGATTAGTATGGGCGAGAGTGGTCAGATTGCCAACTTAACAAGCCTACCTTTTGGGGATTTGTTTGATTGAGGAGTCGGGAACTCAGCTACACAAGATGAAATTCACTCCTTCCCCGAAACAGAGGTAAGTAGATAAATTGCTCCCTTAAAGGTTGATTCCGAATCTTGAACATAGTGGCCACACACTCTCTTGGGAAGAGAGGACTCAGTCATAGTAGAACTATGACTTATTGTTCATTAGAGGAATTAGTGGTACTTAAGGAGTTAGATGTAACTATAGGAGCAAAACGGTAAATTGGCCAGTTGTACTTAC
Source organism: Benincasa hispida (assembly GCF_009727055.1). Taxonomy (NCBI): domain Eukaryota; kingdom Viridiplantae; phylum Streptophyta; class Magnoliopsida; order Cucurbitales; family Cucurbitaceae; genus Benincasa; species Benincasa hispida. The sequence continues at coordinate 38,298,646 of NC_052352.1, forward strand.
GAGCGATTTGTGAAGGGTTATCGCACTGTTGATTGGTCATATGAACACAGAAATATATATGTAGTGCGAAGATTGTAGCTATCGTTCTTTAGTGGAGTGACCAACAGTTAACGGATGGTGGATCTCGTGACTAAAGAGTTTAGTCAGTTATTCACGTACCATTGGAGCTTCAAGCTACAGATCCATGAGGTGCCCTTAGTAGCTCAATGGGTTCAAGTTAAGAATAAGATTTTGGGTTGATTTGAAGTGTTGAAATTAACAAGAGGAAATTTAGTTATATGTGATATAATTGATATGATGTATTAGATACATTAATTGGAGGAATTAATATAAATATGATTTATATTAAGTATCATAAAATAGAATAAGAATTATGGTTTATATGTTTCATATGATGAAATATTAAAACAATAGGTTATAAATATAATCGCATACTCATTGTAACTTTACGCTTTCATCAACTCTACGTTCAACTCCGTCGCATAGGAAAGATTCTTACTCAAACACTACCCACTTCATTTATTTACCACCGTAATAGAATCGAAGAGTCTGGCACATATTTACTTAGTAGCCCTGTGTTTGACCCTGGACTTACCAGGAAACCTAAGAAGGCTTATACTTGGGTCTTATTAGGGAAACTTGCATGTTCACCACATAATACACATCACCATAAACTCACACCATAATACATCACAATTACACGCATCACATTGGCCAAAAAGGTTAAGAACATGAGCATTGCATGTCAGTCATGGACTCGTTGCAAGAATTGTTTGAACGTCATTCTCACTTTTTGAGCACAAAGGGATGGATGACAAAAAAAAAAACCAGTAGTGTCATTCCCAAGATAATCTCCAATCTTTCTTGAATGCCAAGGGACTAAAAGAGAAAGGAATTGTTGCTGACTCTGGAAAAGTTCATCGACGAGAATTGTTCTCTAAAATAGAAATTGGAGCTTATATAGGTTCTAACACTGATCCCACTACTCTCCAAAAGAGGAAGAAGTTTAAAGAAAGTAAATGTGATTTATTTTTCTTGGAGATGTGTTTGGTAGAGAATGATGATTTAGCCTAGATACTTGATTCAGGTGCTACTAATCACGTAAGTTCTTTCTACCAAGGATTTAGTTCTTGGAAAACGTTAGAAGATGGAGAGTTGACTCTTCGAATCGGTACTGGTGAGGTTGTTTCAGCTGTTGCTGTAGGCAGGCTGAAGTTATTTTTGGATAAGCAACGTTATCTGTTACTGGATAATGTTTATGTAGTTCCTCATGTCAAGAGGAACTTAATTTCAGTTTCTTGTTTGATTGAACAAGGTTATACCATCTCTTTTTTTGTTTTTTAGAATTAAGTGTTTATTTTCAAGAATGGTATGGAGATTGGTTTTGGCTCAATAGAAAATAACTTGTATGTATTAAGACTGTTAGTCATAAAAGCCTTGCTTAATACTGAAATGTTCGAAACAGCGACAACTGTAAAAAGACCAAAGGTTTCTTTTATTGAAAACCCCCATCTTTGGCATCTAAGGTTAGGTCACATAAACCTCAATAGGCATGAGAAGTTGTTAGAATGTGGACTTCTAAATACTTTAGAAGAAAACTCTTTGTCGGTATGTGAATCATGCCTTGAATGCAAGATGACCAAATGATCTTTTACTGGAAAGGGTTATAGAGCCAAGGAAACCTTAGAGCTTATACATTCAGACCTCTGTGGTCTGATGAATGTTCAAGCTTGAGGTGAGTATGAATATTTCATCTCTTTCATAGATGATTATTCAGACCTCCTTGGTCCGTTGACAGCATACACGATCGAGCTAAGAGTTGACTATACGATAGTTACTCGTTGATCGTTGTTAGACGATTGAGTAGCAAAGTCTATACGATAGGCTTCATCTTCTAAACAAGTGAGTACATCGTCTATATGATAGACAATCTTCATCTCCCACTTATTCGATCATATACCTCCTATTTTCCTCAATCCAAAATCATACAAAAACCACAACTCTTGGATTCTTACACTGAGAATACCAAGGTAACACTTGTGGTGGTGTTCTAAATTCGTTCGTGAATCAAGTTGGACTCGATCGGGTTCGAGGGCATCCAGTTGTTTATGTTGTTGGTTGTTCCGTTCGTTGCGTTCGAGTGCATCATTGGACGCATTGGAGACTGATCGAGGGATACTTGAAGAATAGTTCTTCAAAGGTATGAATACTCTATCCCTTGTATCTTCTTGTAGCATGCTGTAATTTCTAGTTATGTATAATTTGTTCGTTTCCGGTTAGACTATAATTGTTGTGTTCATTATGAATGGAATTTGGAACGATCCACTTCCACTACTTATGGAGATCTCTGTTTAGATTTCCTTCAGAGGTACCCAATCTCATCCACATTTTTATAGACCTTTTTGGCTATATACTATAACTTGAATAACCTCTCTACTAACCCTAATCGGGTAGGAGTGAATTCCATCTTGTACTCTATGTCCCTAGCTATCTATTCGGTCTTATCCTAAAATGAGAGGTTTATTGAGTAGTGACGTTGGACTACTCTCACCGTTTGCAGATCAAAGGATAATCCTAAATAAACAGGAGTTTATAGTTAGCTTAGGATTAAGGTCAAGTTACCTAGGTAATCGCTTTGAAATAGTCAGTCTTAAATAGTAAACAACGTTATAAAGTAATAGTGATTGATTTCGTGGTCCAATTTTGTACAAAACTCATTTGCACAGGACGCTCCCACTCTTCATGTCATAACATGTACGAATTAAAATAACTTCATTTGTAACACTTTAAAACTCTTTGTAATAATTATAGAGTAGGCCGCATCCAATAGCGTTACCAGAATAAGACACCCAACCTTGTTCATATATTATAGATCATTTTTTACTATTTACTGGTCCACTTTTATGTCTCCACATAAAGTTCAAGTACTCATGTAATAATCAAGGGACCTTTAGGTTTATTGGATTTCTAATAAGCAATATATTCAATAACAACTTATTGAATTTCCAAAATAAGTTCTATTGTTTACAAACCATGAGTTTTAGGACATAAAAGCCATCACAATTTACATGGAAAAGCAAAAGAAAAAGGGCAAGGGAAGACACATGATTTAATATTGAAGCGACAAGAGAAAATCTGGATAAAAAAAGTTTGGAAGCAGATCAGAAAAGTAGACAGTAGTTGTAAGAGAAAGAAGAAGATTATAAAAATTATAGAGGTTTGCAAGGAAGAAAGTCAAACATTAATGAGGAAGAACAGAGACGAACTTAATAACATATAAATTGCTAAAAAAAACAAACTCATTCAAGCAAGTGGAATAGTAGACAACAGAAACATAAAAATCATCAAGGTTTGCTTTGGATAGTTCGGAATCAGAATCACAAAAAGAACATTCAATAGTCCAGAATCAGAAAATCAAACAACGAAGGAAGAACATCAAACATCTTCAAGGAAGAATATCAAACATGTATGAGGAGGAACAAAAACGGATTTAATAACATATAAATTGATTTTTTTTTTTTTTTTTTTAAAAAAAACTCATTCAAGCAAGTAGAACAGTAGATAGTAGGAAGATAAAAATCATCAAGGTTTGATGTTGACAGTCCGTAATCGAAATCGCAAAATAGAACATTAAACAGTCTCAAACCAGAAAATCAAACAACGAAGGAAGAACATCAAACTTCTTGAAGGAATAATATAAAACATGCATGAGGAAGAACAAAAACAGATCTAATAACATATAAATAGATAAAAAAAAAATTATAAAGGTTTTCCTTTGGACAACAGGAATCGAAATAAAAAAAATATGAATAATATCAAACATGCATGAGAAAATCAAGACGAATTTAACACTAATTGTCGGCGTAAAACAAGATAATCGCAGAAAAAAAAAGTAGATCTGAACAAAAAAACCTATATCTAACACTAATCGTCAGTGTAGAACAAGATAATCTAAAAAAAAAAAAAAAGTAGATTTGCACAAAAAAACCTAGATCTACTATAAAATAAAAAAACTGAAATATTGTTAGATCTACAACAAAATCGTTCGAAATCGAAGAATAGACATACAGAGAAGCCAAAAAACCCAATCAAAATCAGAAAAACGAAGAGACGTACAAAGAAAAAAACATACACGGAGGAACCAAAGCAGAGAACAAAGAGATGGAGAGAAATACAACCCATTGCAGCCGGATAAATGAAAGACATACAACCCATTCCAGCCGGAGGGAGAACGAAGAGATCAAACGAAGAAGAGAACCCAAACAACGAAAGAAAGGAGAAAATGAGAAGAGAGAAAGAGAGTGGTGATTAATTACGCGTGACAGAAGAGAGAAGGTTGAAGAATAGACTTGCAAAATGGGGCGTGAAACGAGGGGGTAAGACGATGGGTTTGAAACCCACTGGTTTTAAAATTCACCACTATCAAACACCGAGTGAGCTTTTTAAGCCCACTCAACTCACTCAAGTCCACCATCAAACACTCCTTAGTAATCGATTTCTTCACCAACTTATAAATGACGTTACACATGCTGATAGGTCTAAAATTAGACATTCTCAAGTTGCTTGTTTTGATGAATATTGAATACTTAAGAGACGCATTAGATTTTTTTTTTTTTTTTTTTTTTAAAAAAAACCCTATTTTTCTAAATAGTTCTTCCATAATTTTTAGGGTTCTGATCATTTTCCTCTTACTATCATTCTTTCCCAGCTCTTGCGAATAACTTGTCATTTTATCAGCAACGTTTGCCATGCATGAGCCTGAGGAGGAAAATCGTGATGGTGCTCACAAGAGAAAATTCAGTGACCTGGAGCCCAGTGCTGCTTCTGATCAGTCCAATTTCAACCAAACCATGGACGAGGGCTTTATTCCTAGAAGGTGTCTTTGCATTTTTCTTTTTGTTTGATCATTTTCTTTACTTCCCGACGCACCAATCGATAAATAATTTGCTGCTTAAATGTTGGTGCATTGTAGGTATCAAAGGGAGGTTTTTGAAGTTGGGATGAGGAGGAACACCATAGCCGTGTTGGAAACAGGATCTGGAAAGACTATGATCGCAGTGATGCTTATAAAAGAAATTGGAAAAGCTATGAAGTCCAGTGGTGATAAGAAGTTCATCATTTTCTTGGCTCCGACTGTTCATTTGGTTCATCAGGCACGTACTTTAGGCTATTAGTTTTTCCTTAATAAGGAATGTTCCTGCAATTTGCCGACGCTTGATTTGTATTTTGAAACCTTGGTATTTGTTATTGCAGCAATTTAACGTTATTAAAGTTCATACTGATTTTGAAGTGGCGGAGTATTATGGTGCCATGGGGGTCGATGATTGGAATATGAACTGCTGGGACAAGGAAACAAGCGAACGTGATGTATGTTTTTACCTAAAGGCCGTATAACTATGTATACATGTATTCCTATCTTTCACGTTGGTTACTTTTGACTTTTGCTCCAATGTGTTACTGTTGCAATCTTTTCCACTCCCCTGTTTTTGGCGATTAAACGTTAATGTCCATATGCCTTTCCTCGGTTTGAGTCCTCATTCATTGATAATGTAATATTATTAAGAAAAAATCGACTATGATTTTGAATCTTGCGTAAGCATTAAGGACTGCAACATTCAGTTTGATGTTGGAATTGGTCATGATTATTGTTTTCTTTGCTCCTACTGTATATATTCCCTGCCTCCTCGATTGGGTTTTAAAGCAATATTACCTGATAAAATCTGAAGCGCGACGGTCATTTGAAAAGATGCGGACAGTCTGCAGAATGCAAATATAAGAACCTTTCATTTTAATTAACGTAGATCATGTCTACTGGACCAGCGGTCTGATATAAATTTAGTACATATTTTCATAGTATGGCATTGCTATCAGTCAATACCAGTTAAAGGTGACGTTCTATTATAATTCTGCTGCTTATGATTTGATTAGATCAGAAAGGGAGAGACCATCTAGTCGCTATTGCCACTGAAATTAAAAAAATACGTTTCATTCACAATGCTTATTGATAAGGACCATCACTGATATTAACAACAATACTGGACCACAACATTCGTGCACCAATTTCTTCCCTTTTTTTTTTTTGCCCTTTTTATACCTTATTTTTTAAGGACACTACCTATTGAACCAACTATTTTTTAAAAACAGACTAAAATTTCAAATTATTTAACTTGCAAATATCTCTGGGCCCACTCTTGCTTCTTGATTTTGATTCTGGGTATTCTTTTTGTACCATTTCATATATAATTGCTGAATAGGTACTCGTTATGACCCCCCAAATTCTTCTTGATGCACTGAGGAAGGCATATTTTAGACTGGGAACCGTATGCTTGATGATCATTGATGAATGCCATCGTGTTACTGGTAATCACCCTTATACGAAAATCATGAAGGTTAATATCTCTGCTGCGAATCTATTTTTCCCTGTATTATGTGTTGTGCCTGTATTTTGTCATGTTTTTGTTCTTTTTACTAAAAGAAGAATATTTTTCTAATCTTCTTTTGATGAAGGAATTTTATCACAAATCTGACAACAAACCAAAGATTTTTGGAATGACTGCCTCACCTGTTATTAGAAAAGGTATGGTCTCAGGGTTGTCATGTATCTTTGGTAAATATATCATAATGCGTATCAACAGTATTGTAAGTTGCGCTTATGTCAATCTACATGGTGAACTGTATGCCTTTGTTCAATATGAATCGCACTCATTAAGAGAGATGAAAGTTTACTAGAGATCATAAGCCCACAGGGCATAAATAAGGTAGAAAGTATAATGACATTACAGGCAGCAGAAATATCCTATTGTTTGAGCTGCAAAGTGGATTTCATCTTTGATGTCAGCCCACAGGGCATCAAAGAGGAAAAAAAGACCACAAAAGAAGAGGTTAAGTGAAAAACTAAGCGAGAGAAAAGCATGAAATCACAAGTTATCCTACATTATCTACAAGTTACATGTGGTCTTTACGACTGATTCGCAGACAACACTATATTGCTAAACATGTATCATCCTACATTAGGTGTTTCCTCTTCCTTCGATTGTGAATGCCAAATAGCAGACCTTGAAAGTATCTTGGATTCTCAGGTACTTTGAAAGAGATTCAATCAGTAAACCTCAGTATAGAATTCATGATTTTATACTCAAGTACCTCTGGTCTTTCTGCTGATGTAGATTTATGCTATTGAAGATAAGAAAGAAGTGGAGATATATGTTCCCTCTGCAAAGGAAATTTGCATATTTTATGAACCAGCTAAGCCTCAAACTGTGGAGTTGAAGGCAAAGATAGAAGCCCTGTGGTCTGAGGTGTTCCTATGTGTGCAATTATCTTAATTTAAATGATATTTTACTATGTTCATATTGGTGATTTTTTTTTTTTTTTTTTTTGGGAACAGTTTGATGCTTTATTGTCAAACTCAAAAGGGGCAATGCAAGGTCATTATAAAGATGTAGACAGTAAGCTTAAGGCACTGAAGAAACGACTGTCCAATGATCATTTAAAGATCACTTATTGTCTTGACGAACTTGGTGTTATGTGTGCCTATGAGGTACGATTGTAGTTTGTTTTATATTTATTAGATTTTAGTTTCAGAAAAAAACTAGCATGCCTCAAAATAAGGTACATAAATATGTCCATTCCAATTAAGTTACCGTAAACTACAATACAAAGTCATAAGCTAGCATGGATAGCCTTATTGGATAAACTATAATTAAATTAGAGCCATTAGTGAATTCAGAAAATGTCAGCTAATATGCATACAATATACAATTTTCTGACACACCAAAGATGGGAGTTCTTACTTCGATTGAAGCCTAAAAATTTCCCATTGACAACTGGGTGTATTCATTGCAACTTACAAGCATACTAATCAATTCTAAGTTTTATTTTCCATTAATAAGGGGCATTGACTAGTCCAAAAGGCCATACGACTAAATTCATCCATTTCCCCCTTTCAATCGTTCTCTTTTCTCATCCTTTCTTTTTTTCTTCTTGGGAATTTGTCTTCGGGTATACAACAGAACTCAGATTAAGATGTATGAATTTCTTTATTATAATATTTCCCCCTGGCCCTTGACCGTCATTGCACTACCGCCCAGGCCTGGCGCGGCCCTCTTGTAATATTTACGGTTAACAAGTTAAGACTCGAATGCCTTTCGATTATCATCTGCATATGTTGAATTCTTTCCATCTTTTTTTTTTTTTTGAAGATTCTGTTAGTGTGATTTGTGTATTCTCTCTATAACTTCTGTAGGCGATTAAAGTTTTATTAGAGAATGTCAATTTTCCAAATGAGGAACCTGAGGTTTATAGAGAAAGCTTTTTGCAATATAAACGTTTTCTTGAGGAAGCATTACTAGTAATTGGGGAATCATTTCCACTTGGTATGTGAGTATTTGCTTCATTCCACATAACTTTATATACATTGTTGAACTCTTTGCTTGTTTTATCCTCCATTACAATTCAATTTCGTGCTGTTACAATAAATTTCATACAATGTTGCTTGATAAGAAACAAATTTTGTATTTTGTTTTATTTGATAAAACGAAGCTCTTATTGAGAATAATGCAAATACATACAAAAACAAGAGCATATCAAAGGCCAGCTCCAACCCGGTGCTGTACTATAGAGAAATGAACTCCAATCCAAAAGAATAAAACCTAGCTGATAATTACACAAACTCTTGAGAAGCTGATGCCTGCAAAGAGGAGTTAAATCTAACCATATCTCACACCTCTTCGCATGTACTCTCAATCCCCTGTCTCTTATACACATCTAGATGTGTATAAGAGACAGACCCATGCATCTTCATCGGCACTGTGAAGAGGTGATTTTATAAAAGCTAGAAAAATATGACTGCAAAAGGATTAGTCCTGTCTCTTATACACATCTAGATGTGTATAAGAGACAGCTACAGGCCTGTCTACATACTCTTTGGGTTGCCATGGAAAAGGAGCCCTAGGTAAGTGGAAGCAAGATGGCTCCCTCACAACCCATGCATCTTCATCGGCACTGTGAAGAGGTGATTTTATAAAAGCTAGAAAAATATGACTGCAAAAGGATTAGTCTGTGTCCCTTTGAGGTGCAAATCTAATTCCACATTGGCAATCTGCGTTCAATCTTGTCTTGCACTGGTTGACCCAAAATCTTCTGGGTGAAGGTAACCTCCGAGAGGCATTCTTAAGTAAGACATTAGCCTCTCATTGATCGTGGGACTGAATAATTAAGAAGCTTGTCTAAGAACTACTTATCCACATAATTGACTAAACAACTATTGAAAGGGAGCCCTAGGTAAGAGGAAGCAAGATGGCTCACCTCACAACCCATGAGGGAAGAAATATAAGTTTGTCTTTATCTTCATTGACGCTGTGAAGAGAGGGGGTTTTATAAAAGCTAGAAAAATATGACTGCAAAAGAATTAGTCTACGCTCCCCTGAGGTGCAAATCTAATTCCACGTTGGCAATCTCCTTTCAATCTTGTCTTGCACTGGTTGACCCAAAATCTTCTGGGTGAAGGTAACCACCGAGAGGCATTTTTAAGTAAGACATTAGCCACTCATTGATTGTGAGACTGATTAAGAAGTGATACACATTAAATTGGTAGATGAAAGGTTGATTATTAATGGGTATGGCTGTTTTTCGGTGTTTCCCATTTGGAATTTTAAAAGCTCCTTGGTTTGATTGTTGTGAATGTAGAAAGTCTTCTTGAATTAATTGCTACGTTTGGAGCTTTCGTCTATTTATTTATATACAGGTGCTAGCATGACTTGCTATTTTCAATCTTTATCTGGTCAAGATTCTTCTCTTTTTATGATGGAGACCAAAGATGAGGGTTTTGTTTCAGTTCTTTCTGCTGGGTTTGATCTTCTTGATGAGGAATTGTCTTTGATTCAAGAGGAAATGATTCGTTGTAGGAAGCTTTCTATCCATAAGCTTCTTGATCTAGTCGTCGGTATCAATTGGATCTTCTCGAAGCTCATGCAGCTATTAATTTTTTTTTAACCAAAATCATCTTGGAGAGAATCTTAAAGTTCTGTTCTCTCAAACCCCCCCACCCTTCTTTTGAAGTATTGGTATCTTAAAGTTCTGTTCATGGGTGATCAAGCTTCTACAAGCCAATGACCAAAGGAAAACCTTGTTCTAGATTGCTTTCACTATGAGAATGCCCAACTTTGTCATCCTTCTGGTTATTATTCAACTCTCTATGAAAGAGGTGTCTTCTAATGTGCAAGTCTCAAGTTTGTTGTTTTAAGTTCCAACAATCAGATAACTTCAAACATCTGTAGAACCTACAGCAACACCATAGTAAAAGAGGAAGTAGTTTATGAAAAAACCGAGCATCTTACTCTACCTCCTTTGGACTTGTCAACAAAATCAATCTTCAAGGGTTTCCTTGTCTTTTAACAAGACAATGCCCATGACAATTGTGACTTCATGATGAAAAAAAACTCAAGCATCATGGCTAAAAGAGTGAAGAAACGGAGAAAAATTTGCTTAGAGAGTAGAGACAAGAGGAATGGAAAGGACGAGGGAGATATGTGAATGTGGGATTTGCTTTTCTATTTTTGTTATATGAAATCATTGCTTTCCTATTTTTGTTTTACGAAATCATAATATAACGGTGCTTGCTCGGTGGTAACAAGGTTAGGAGATGGTACAATTGCTGCTGAAGTGGGACCATTTTTCTCATAGTTTGGTTTTCTTTTATACGTTTACTATTTTAATCAAAATCACCAAAAGGTGCATTTCTTTTTTGGTGTTTGCTGCTTACCAATTTTCCTTTTGGATTCAGGAAATGAGAATATTCCGAATTTTGGTTTTGACTTTTGGAAAGCTATAGACTCGGGATACATTTCTCCTAAATTGTTTGAACTTCTCCAACTCTTTGAATCATTTGGGTAAATACAAATCTATTTGTTAACCATCAACTGTGGTTCTAATTTCCATTGCATAATTGCCTCACGTTTTTGTATCAGAGTATCTAGGCAGGTGCTCTGTCTCATATTTGTTGAAAGAATAATTGCCGCTAATGTTATCGAAAGAATTGTGAAAAAAGTAGCAAATTTATCTCATTTTACGGTTTCATATGTGACGGGATGTAATGCATCAGTTGGTGCACTGGCACCGAAAGTCCAGAAGGAGACATTAAAGTTGTTTTGTCATGGCAAGGTGTTCATTTACATCATTCAGATTGTATTTTGGTTTAAGAAACTTCAGTTGTTTACGGCTAAAACCTTTTAATGTTTGCAGCTCAATCTATTATTTTCCACTGATGTAGTTGAGGAGGGACTTCATGTTCCAAATTGCTCATTTGTGGTACGGTTTGACCTTCCTAAGACTGTTCGTAGTTATGTACAATCTCGAGGTCGTGCTCGACAGAACAACTCTCAATATATTTTGTTGCTGGAGAGGTCAGGCCTTACTTGGGTTAAACTCCTTTTTCTTATTTCCCTGCCATGTACTGTTGATATCCTAAATATTGTAATGCTTACAGGGGAAACCTGAAGCAAAGAGCTCAGCTATGTGATATCATAAGAAGTGACCGATCAATGACAGATGCAGCTATGAGTAGAGACCCTGATGCATGCATTTTGAAACCTTTTTCAATTGTGGAGACAGATTGTTACATTGTGGAGGCAACTGGGGCATCGGTTACTGCAGATTCTAGTGTTGGTCTCATATATCAATACTGCAAAAAGCTCCCTGGTGATAAGTACAGATTATCTTTCCTCTTGAATTCTTTTCTCCACAACTCAAGACATTTCCATTCTTCTAAGTTCTATAGTTCTATACTATGAGGATGTCGGTCTAAAATCAAAATTATTTTATTTAATAAATTATCGAGATATTCTATTGTTTTGTGTTTTGTGTGTGTGTGTGTGAATGTGTTTCTTTTTTTGGTCTCATGAATTAAATCTATTAAAAGCTTGTTCCTATTGAAGTAAACCAGAATTTATAAGGAGTTGGTCAATCAATGCTTAAACATGTACTTACTATTAGTGCCTTTCCATTTTCTACCGGTATGATCATGGGCGAAACTAGGGCTAGAGCTCTTATCTGTCTAGAACTTATACTGAAAGCAGTTAATATCGATTTTTAATGTTCTCTAACTTTTTTGGTAGTTGCCAATTCAAAGGGATCACATTTTGATTTGCTGCTATAAATTATAGATATTTCAGTCCGAAACCAATCTTTCAACTCTCATACGGTGAAGGATCCTACGAGTGTCAGCTAACTTTACCTCCTACAGCACCTTTTCAAACCATAGTTGGTCCTTCAACTAGGAATTCTAATTTGTCTAAGCAGCTTGTATGCCTGGAAGCATGTAAGAGGCTACATCAAATGGGTTCACTTAATGACCATCTTCTCCCCTCTATTGAAGAGATATCAGAATTTGATGTGGGTCTGAAAAGCAATGCATCCACTTCTAGAGCAGGTACATATCCCCAATGCTATATACTGACTTTATTAATGATTGTTTTGATATATGCTACGCACACAAAAAATTGTCACAATGGCCAAAATTTTTCCAGGCATGAAATGTATACATTTGAGAGTTTCTCCATGTGCAAAGATATCGATGATACTGTATGGACATTACTGGTTAAGATATTTGTTGCTATTAATGGCTTGGGAGTTAGCTGTAAGCTTCTCGCTACCCTGCACAATGAAAACAGCCAACCAAACGCAAGAAAACATAAGGAAAATAGATGAATGAAGAACACAGCAATAAGAATGCTCTTTATTTATCTATCAACTTCTCCTTCTAGTCTCTCTCGATCACTTAACAACCTCCCTGGAAAACACTACCCAAAATACACCAACACTCCTCTCTAATCCTTCTCGACTGTTGACCTAAAAGAAGAAAAACGACAAGGACTCCCCCAGCACCTTAGAGAGAGCCGGAAACTTCTCTCCTCCCACAAAAGCCTACATAGCTTTCAGCAAATTCATCTTTGCCTCCTCTCCCGTACGATCTCAGTCCTTTATAACGGCCTCATGGTCCCCCTCTCCTTTTCTCCAACATTCTTTTCCTTGGCTTCTTTGGATAGTTGTTCTTTTCCCTTTTTACCCCTTCTTTTGTAAGTGTAAATAATTTGTGGCCTTACAATACCTCCCTTTTCGAAAAGAACCTTGTCCTCAAGGTTAAAACGTGGAAATTGTTGGTTCATGGCCCGAACATCTTTCTAGGTTGCTTCATTGTCCGACATTCCCTTCCATTTGACCAACCATTCATTTGTTGCAAGATCTCCATTCCATCTTACTCCCAATAAAGTCTCCTTCCTCAGTCAAAATGGGTGGTGGATGTTGTTGTACTTGATGGCCTCCTAATTTCTTCTTAAGTTGCGATATATGGAACACATTGTGTACTTCAGCTTTGGCTGGCAAGGCTAGTCTGTAGGCAACTTCCCCCACTCGTTCAATTACTCTGTAAGGACCATAGAACCTCGGTGCCAACTTCTCACTCCTCCTCCTTGTCAATGATTTCTGTCTATATGGTCTTAATTTCAAGTAAACTTCTTCTCCAACTTCAAAAGTCAGTTCTTGTCTATGTTTATCTGCCTGCTTTTTCATCCGGTTTTGAGCAATGACCAAATTTTCCTTCGGTGCACTGAGAGCCAGATCACGCTCTTGTAACTGTTGTTCCACCGCTTTGTTGAAGGTTCTCCTATCTCCATACGTGACTAAGGGTGGTGGAGGCCTACCGTAGACTGCCTGGTATGGGGTTGTCTTGATCAAGACGTGGAAGGTCGTGTTGTACCACAGTTCAGCCCACACTATCCATTTGTTCCATTTCCTTGGTTGTTCATTACATAAACAATGTAGGTAGGTCTCTAGGCAACGGTTCACCCTCTCAGTTTGCCCGTCCGTTTGAGGATGGAACGATGTACTCCCTTTCAATTTAGTCCCTATAGTAGTAAACATCTCCTTCCAAAAATTAAATATTTTATCTCTGTCAGTCAAGATGGATAAGGGAACTCTATGGTGTCGCATTACTTCTTGTACAAATATATCAGCTACTTGCTTGGCCGAGAAGGAGTGTTTGAGGGGTATGAAATGTGCATACTTGCTCAAGCGATCCACTACTACCATTATGGCATCAAAGCCCTCTGCCTTTGGTAAACCTTCCACGAAATCCATGCTCCAATTCTCCAAAATCAGGTAGGGAATGGGGAGGGGTTGTAGTAAACCAGCCGGTGTTAGAGTCTCATATTTGTTTCTTTGACATATCTCGCAGCCTTCCACATATTTCTTCACATCAGACTTCATCCCTTGCCAATATAGTTTCCCACTCATTCTTTTATAGGTCCCCAGGAATCCGGAATGCCCCCTAGCACTGAGTCATGGAACGTGTGAAGTAGTGAGGGAATTAGACTTGACCTTCGAGAGAGCACCCATCTATCTTTATAGATTAACCTGTCATGTTGCCATCTATACTTCGGTTTCCCCTCAGGATTATCCTTCAGAATGGTGATGATCTTCTGGAGCTCCTCATCTTCCTCAACCTCCTTCAATACCACTTCAATGTATATGATGGTTGGGGCTGATAAGACACTCAACTCCACCCGAGCTGGCACCCTTGACAAAGCATCTGCCGCCTTGTTTTGCAAGCCTGGTTGATATAAGATCTCAAAGTCGTATCCAAGCAGCTTTGTTAGCCACCGTTGGAATTGAGGTTGCACTTCTCGTTGCTCGATCAGGAACTTTAATGCCTTTTGGTCTGAAATCACCGTGAATTTGCTTCCCAATAGGTAATGTCTCCATTTCTGCACTACTAGGACAACTGCCATCAACTCTTTCTCATAAATGGACTTGGCTTGGGCCCTCGTTGATAGTTTCTGACTGAAGTAGGCTATAGGCTTCGAGTCTTGTGATAATACAGCACCTAACCCCGTTCCTGATGCGTCGGTTTCTATCACAAAGCCCTTGGAGAAGTCAAGGAGAGCTAGGACCGGGGCTGTCACCAGGCTTGCTTCAATTTTTCAAAGGCCTGATTGGCTTCTTCATTCCATTTGAACGAGTTCTTTTGAAGAAGTTTGATAAGTGGAGCTGTGATGCTTCTATACCCCTGAACAAACCTCCTATAATACCCTGTAAGTCCAAGGAATCCCCTTAATTCAGATACATTTTGCGGTTGTGGCCATTCCCTCATCACTTTGACCTTTCTATCATCTACTTCTACTCCCATGGCTGATGTCCAGTGGCCTAAGTATTGGGCCCTGGTTTGGCAGAATGTACATTTCTTCTGATTTGCAAACAGCTTATGATCTCTAAGGACATTGAATACTACTCCTAAGTGTGTCGAAATGTCCGGGCTGTACACTAATATATCGTAAAAAAAAAATTAGTACAAATTTACGAAGGAAAGGTCGAAAAACCTGGTGTATCAATGATTGGAAGGTGGCTGGTGCATTTGTGAGTCCGAACGGCATCACAAGGAATTCATAGTGTCCTTCATGAGTCCTGAAGGCTGTCTTCTCAATGTCCTTTTCATTCATTCTAATCTGATGGTAACCCGACCTCAAATCAAGCTTGGAATAGACCGCCGATCCATGTAGTTCATCAAACAACTCCTCAATTATATCGGTATAGGGAACTTGTCGACCACAGTTGCTTGATTTAGCTTTTGATAATCGACACAGAATCTCCACCCACCATCTTTCTTCTTTACTAATAGGACAGGACTGGAGTATGGACTTTGATTTGGTCGAATAATTCCAGCCTTGAGCATCTCTTCCACTAATTTCTCAATCTCTTCTTTTTGGTTGTGACCGTACTTGTAGGGTCTCATATTGATTGGTTTCTGGTCAGCACTCATCAAAATGCGATGGTCCACGGCTCTCCTAGGAGGAAGTGTTGTGAGCTCTTCAAATATGTCCACATTTTGCTCCAGCAGGGCTCGGATCATGACAGGAAGCTCCCCAGATTCGTTGGCCTCTCCTTTATCATCATTCCCTTCCTCACTATTGAATTCATAGTTCTGCAATTCTACCAGAAATCCCTGGTCTTCCTCCTCCCATGACTTTGTTAGGACCTTGAATGAAACCTCTGCTTTGGTCAAAGATGGATAACCCTTCAACATGACGTGCGATTCCCCTGCCAAGAAAGACATGGTCAGTGATGGCCAATGGACCCCATTAAACCAGTTGTGCATAACTAAGGCATCCCTAACACCATGTCCATCTGTCCCAAATCGATAGCCAAGAAATCCGCCTTTACATTCAAGTTGGGGAGCCTCAGTTCTGCTGCTTTGCATACTCTTTCCCCTCGTATAGCCGCGCCATTGCCGATCACCACTGAGAAACTCTTCTTATTCATTGGTAATTCCAGCTCCTCCACTATCTTATGATGCACGAAATTGTGTGTTGCTCCACAGTCAATCAACACTACTACTTCTTTCCCCTTCATCTTCCCTTTCAACTTCATCGTACCTCGGGCAGATAGGCCACACATTGATCTCAAGGCTATTTCGGCGGATTCCTCTGTTTCTAGATCTTCTTCTCTTAACTTTTCCCCTTCCTCCTCTTCTCCAGTTGCCTCATCTCTTTCGTTGGTGATAAACAACATCAACTTGTGATTTTCCTTAGTCTTGCATCGATGCCTCGGTGCATATTTCTCATTACACCTGAAGCAGAGTCCCTTGTCCAACCGTTCTCGGAACTCACTATCGGAGAGGCGTTTCATGGGTGGATCCTTCTTTATGAAGTTGTTCTTCATAGGCAATGTGATTCATTTGGTCACCTGTGGAAGCACAACCTTCCCACTCTTCCTTTCAATTGTCAGACTCTCTTTCACGTGGGCTTCTTTTTTGCCAGGCCCAACTACCCCCAGATTAGCTAAGGCCAACTTCAGGGCCATGTTTTTGTCGCTCACCAATTGGGCTTCGTGCATACATTCCTCCAGTGTATTTGGTTTTCTACTAATGACCTCGACCCTCAACGTCGGTTCCAACCCATTTATGAATGCATCCTTGAGAACATCTTCGGCCAAATCAGGTAGGGGTGCTGAATAAGTAACGAACTTCTTCACGTAGTCTGAATATGAGCCGTCCTGCTTTATTCTCAGCAACCTCGCGCCTAGACTAGACTCCCTTCTCTGGTAGGTCTGTAGTACTTGAACATTCTTCTTTTCCGCTCCTCCCAAGTACTGATAGGTCTCCGGCTGTGGCTCCATCGGAACCAATCGACTTCCTCTGGCCCAAAACTAATGACCGCTACCTTCACCTTCTCTTGATCGGACAACTCGTGGATTTCAAAGTAATGTTCTGCCCTGTATACCCACGATTCCAGGTTTTCTCTTGTGAAAACAGGTATTTCTAACCTTTTGTACTTGCTCTTGTCGGATCCCCCTCCTCCATTGCTGGGAGTTGAATCGACTTCGTCGATCTTCCCCTTCACCCGACTCTTCGGCCTTCTGAGCTGCATTACTCTCCCTCATTTCCTCTGTCAGTTTCTCTATATTTTTGCAAAGCCCCAGCAGCATTTCCTTCATTTCGGAGACTTCTCTCTCATTTTTTTCCATCCTTTCTTCTATTTGTTTCTGAGCCATCGCACACATTCACCCCAGGATGAGAAACGGCTCTGATACCACTTGTAAGCTTCTCGCTACCTTGCACAATGAAAACAACCAACCAAACGCAAGAAAATAGTAGGAAAATAGAGGAATGAAGAACACAACAATAAGAATGCTCTTTATTTATCTATCAACTTCTCCTTCTAGTCTCTCTCGATCACTTAACAACCTCCCTGGAAAACACTACCCAAAATACACCCAAACTACTTCCTCTCTAATCCCTCTCGACTGCTGACCTAAAAAGAAAAAACGACAAGGACTCCTCCAGCACCTTAGAGAGAGCCGGGAACTTCTCTCCTCCCAAAAAAGCCTACACAACTTTCAACAAATTCATCTCTGCCTCCTCTCCATACGATCTCTGTCCTTTATAAACGGCCTCGTGTCCCCCTCATCCTTTTTCTCCAACATTCTTTTCCTTGGCTTCTTTGGATAGTTGTTCTTTTCCCTTTTTACCCCTTCTTTTGTAAGTGTAAATAATTTGTGGCCTTACATTAGCATATTGATTAAAATATTCAAATTGTATATATATAAAATTTGCACAATATTTTCTATTCTAGATAAAGGTTGTTTCTTGTTAGAAAAGACGTGCTTGTTTGAAACCATAAAAAGTTTCATCTCCCCATCACGAACATTCAAATACAGCGGTACGAATATATGCTACAAAAAAGTTTCTTTATGCTATGACTTCATTTTTCCCTTTGAAAATATGGAAAAGTTGAGCCTGAACTGTGTCCTTTGTAGCTATGATGCCCAAATAGTAATCAGCTCATTCGTATTTATATACATATCATTATAGACCTCTTGAATTGTCTATTTACCTACATTCCTATATTGTTTCTTTGATTTTTGTGTGATCTAACTTTACTCAACCTACATGCATCTCTCTTTTATTAATGGAAGTTTTTATTTTACAAAAGAAAAAGAATCAAACTTGTATTTGTTCCTGGTGCCTGGTATTTTCTGTGAATTTGACTGATAAGTACTAGTAGCATTGAAGGGATATTTCTGTATGTGTTTCTACGACTTGGTCATTGGCTAGGTGTCCTTTGCTAATCTCCTTCTAATGTTTTTAATTTACAATTCGATGGCACTATTTTTGGGTCTTAAAGGATCAACAAAAAGGAAGGAACTACACGGCAGAACTGCGATTAGAGCTTTATCTGGAACTTGGGGAGAACAAGTCGAAGGGGCCACTTTTCAGGCTTATAAATTTGACTTCTCCTGTAGTGTTATGTACGAGCTTTATTCTGGATTTGTTCTTCTGATAGAATCAAAACTTGATGACGACGTGGGAAATTTTGAACTCGAACTTTATCTACTCTCAAAGACAGTTAAGGCTTTTGTGTCTTTTGGCGGGGAGGTTCATTTGGATGCTGAACAGGTAAATATGTCAATTTTCATCAGATTCATTGTTCTTCACCATCACCTCTAAATGGTCTTTTTTTTTTTTTTTTGGTAAGCAACCGTGAATTGCCTCTAATGTGATACCATTGCCCCACCTCCTCCCCAAAAAAAGCAGATAACAAAAGCAAAGTGCTTTCAGGAGCTTTTCTTCAACGGATTGTTTGGGAGACTGTTTATTGGGTCAAAATCAACTGGAAAAAAGAGGGATTTTTTACTTCAGAAAGATACAAAACCTTTTTGGATTTCATCAAACATGTATCTGCTTCTACCAATCAATTTGCCGGATGATTCAACTCATGATTTATGGAAAATACATTGGAGAGCAATTGATTCCTGTGTTTCGGTGGTAGAGTTTTTGAAGAAAAATTCATCTTTGGATGCTGAAAGAAATTGTGGTGCTGGTGCTACATCAGATTCATCGCCTTCTAGAAACAACTCTACTGAAACTGGAAGCAAAGCTGCAAGTTTAATTCACTTTGCAAATTGTGTTCTAGATGTTCATTCTTTAAAGGACAGGGTGGTATTGGCTATTCATACTGGAAGGATCTACTCAATCGTTGAAGTTGTGAGTAATACATCTGCCGAGAGCCCTTTCGATGGGAACAGTGACAAAGCACCACCTGACTACATTACCTTTGCGGACTACTTCAACAAAAGGTGTGCAGATTCTATTTAATTATATCTTGGTTGCATTTCCTTGGTATCAGTACTTTTATTTTGAGCTGCTAATGATTATACTAGGTGTCCAGGTACGGGATTTCACTAAGTTTTCCGAAACAGCCTCTGTTGCGTTTAAAGCAAAGTCATAATCCTCACAATTTACTTGTCAACTTTAAGGATGAAGGTTTGTCAGTTTTAGTTGTTAAGATCTGTCCTTAAAGATTATATTTAGTTTTGTACTCTGCCTCAAGTTCATGCAATAACTTTTTTAGTTTACCATTATGTTTCTTATACTATAATTTTGATCCGGGCTTGTTAAGAACACCTAAATATAATATTTAAACTTTATTGTCACTTTAGTTATTTTTTTTTAAACAAGAAACAAGCCTCTTCATTAAGATAATGGAATTAGACTAATGTTCAAAATACAACAAGATACTAGTAGAACAAAACTTTAGGATCAGGAGGTGTACCCTAACATCTTAACTAGGTTGACACCCCCATCGCACCCTCATCACTTCTCTGGAGAACAATATAAGCAAAAATACAATTGGGAAACAGATCAAGACCCAAACACTGAGGGTCCATCTAATACCAAGTGATACAAACAGCAAAACAAGCAAAGGAATTTGATACAAACACCCAAAAGGGAACAAGAAACTCAAAGATCAATGCTAGAAAAAGGGTCTGCATGGTAGAAGAATGGCAGATAAGCAGGGGCAGCATCTTAGAGGTCTGGGTTTATGAAGCTCTCCAATTGATACATATATCTTGAATTGAATAATCTGCAAAGGCCTTTGATAGGTTTATTGTCATTTAGTTTACTTAACTGTATTGTCAAGTCAAGTGTTTATTTGAATTTTTCTCTTGTGAACTTGAAAAAAAGTCCTCACTTTTCCCTGTCTCACAATTAAAATGATCCATTTTGATCCAAATGCCCCATGTTTAGCCTCAGTGTGTTTCTGGAAACTACTGTTTTCCTTTTCCTCCTCCATATTACTAAGCTTCTCTATACTTATGTATATTTCTAAAACTTAGACATTCATCTTCAATAAATTTTTAAACCTTCTATTTGGACTATAAAAACAGGCTTCTAGATTTTTCTCAAACATGGCTGATTGTGCATACAACAAAGCCAATGTCAGGTCTTGTATGAAATAGATGAACACCTGGTTTTTTTGGTACTTGGCTTTCTAGTTAAATTCATATAAAGGATAAGAAAGAGCCATTTCTTCATCCATTAGTTTACTCTTTGAAAAAATTTGAAAAAGAATAGCCCCATTCTCAGATAGATGAGTTGGAAGGCTGAAGAACACAGATCCATTGGAACGATCACATTGCGGTCCCTCTTGAATCAATAAACAACATCTGTTGGAGAAAACACGTTGAGGTCCTGCTTGAAATCAATAAACCCATCTACAGCTTCAGTTAGTTCTTACCCCGGGAAGATTTTGATATAGCAAACTAAGAACTCTCCAAGAATTTTACAATTTTTATTGAATATCAAAAGGTTCGGCAGTGCTGGAAGCTATCTGACTATTACGGTTATCATGGATTTTTACCAGGGAGTATTAAAGAGTATTTGATCCATTTTGTGTGGGGCATGACTTCATAGGGGAGGAATTGGTTCTATGTTTTAGTGCTCTAGGGTTCTTCTTTGCATTGTATAAGAATTCATGCAATGTATTCTCTAATAGTATTGAGAGGTCTCAGAGCTTTTTGTTGGATGGTTCTGTTTGGTGGTGGTTTCTTATTTGTGTGAGTTATCAAAGTCTTGGCGTAATGATCCCATTTCTTCTATAATCAAGGGGTGGGTTTCTTTGGAAGGGTAATGCGGTAGCCAACATCAAAGTCTTAGTAGTCCATTCTAAGGTAAGGCAATTTGATTGATGGTGATGCAACGTTTTGGTTTCTCTCATTTGTGATCATAATTCTAGTACAGTTTTATTTATTTAATTTTGTATAATTATAATTTTTTTCTTATTGACATATAAATTGCTTGGATCCTTGTTAGGAAAAAAATCTTTGCTTGGATAAACTTTGCTATCTACTGAACAGCCTAATCTTTAAGAAGTTTATTTTTTTGTTTTAGAAAGTTGTAACAAATATTTTTGAATTTTGGTGTCATGTAGGTAATACTAGCGATAAGTTGCTATCTGGCCCTGCATTCAGAAAGCCACAAATGCATGTCCATATGCCTCCTGAACTTGTGCTTAGCATGGATGTCCCAAAGGGGGTTTTGAAGTCTTCATACCTGCTACCATCTTTGATGCACCGCTTTGAATCTTTGATGTTAGCCAGCCAGCTTAGGAAGGAGATTAATTATCATTCAAACAGCCTCTGTATATCAAGCTCTTTGGTATGTTCTTCTTGTTGATGTCCACTTGACTTTGATTACTTTTTATATGATTAATCTTAATCTATCATCTTGATTAGATATTGGAAGCACTTACAACCCTTGGAAGTTGTGAGAATTTTTCCTTAGAGCGGTTGGAATTGCTTGGTGATTCAGTGTTGAAGTATGCTGTGAGCTGCCACCTCTTTCTCAAGTTCCCTGAAAAACACGAAGGGCACTTATCTTCTAGGCGCCAACAGGTTATCTGTAATGCAACTTTACATGCTTTGGGAACAAAGTGCATGTTACAGGTATGTGATCTTCTGTGGTCAGATGTCCTCGAATTTCTCTGTTGGTTACCTATGCTTAGTGCTTACACATATATACTCACGTCTTTTCAATCAAATATCTTGTATGGTTACCCTTTTTTTAGGAATTAATTTCTACTTTTAGCTACCAGCTAGATACTTTAGGTTCTGTAATTTGTCCTTTCTCGTCTTTTTTTTTTTTTTTTTTTTTTTCTCTCAAGTTTCAGACACCGATTTTAATACAAGTTGGACACCATAAAGGACAATTATGGGACTGACGTGTTAAGGCATAATTTTTCAAACCGTTTGAAAATTTATGCATGCATACTGAATTCAAATATTCAATTTTGTGAGAACGTGAAATAAAAGCAGAAGTATATATATATAAGTTTGTAACATGACAATAACTGCTGCAGCCGAGCAGCCAAATGTGTATAACAATCCAATGAGGTTCTTTATTCAATACAAAAAATTCAGATTAAACAGTAGAAGACCATATTTAATAGATGCGGCATTCTTAACTAATTATCTGACTACCTAATAAGTGATAAAGCAACTAACAGTTGGCCAAATATAATAGACTGTTATTGTGAGACCAAAATATAGAAGAATCCTAATTATTCTATACGTTAGAGTTCAATATATATAATATATGCATACATGAAAGCCCTAAACTAAGAATAGAAAAAGGACAATAAAGGACAAAAGACTAATAAGCTTCTATATTTATACATATATATACTATTACACTCCCTCTCAAGCTAGAGCATATATATTGATCATGCTCAACTTGTTACAAAAGGTAATAAGTTTGACTCCATTTGTCTTAATTAAAATATCGCCTAATTGCTCTCCATTCTTCACATATCTAGTAGACACCAAACCTTCTTGTATTTTCTCCTGAACAAAATGACAATCTATGTAGACAATGCCTTATTTAAACTCAACCACTTTTCTCAGGAACAAAAGTGGTTGAGTTTTAGAATCTTCTTTCCAACCTCTCTTCCTTTTCCTTAAGAACATGCGGTGATGCTCCGATATAGACTCTTGAACCTTCAGGATTGTTTTTGTTGAAATCCTTATCTTGTCACTTGGCTTCTTCAACAATTATAGACTATCTTATTTACAGCAATTTGGAAGTCAAGAAGTCCAAAGAAAACCAATATCCTCATTTGGATCATGTTAAATGGTAGTCTCAATTTGGCTGAAATTTTGCTGAAAAAGACAGCCATCACAGTGTCTTTTGCCATCAGTTTGCTCCTTATGTTTCAAAGAAGGAGAATCTCTCAACCACATCTTCTTTGAGTGTTTATTCGCAAGACTGTTGGTTGATGTTGTTTGATGCTTTTTCTATTCAATGGCTTTTTTCTGATTCTTGGAAGGCAAATGTGCTTCAGCTTCTTTGTGGCATTTGGGGATTAACCTTGTGAAGCAAGGTTGTTAACTCGTTAAATGGAACTAGTATCGAAATTAAAATTTAGTGTATCTTGTATTGTAACATATAGTGTATAATATGTTTTAATTTCATAAATAATCTTGAAATATAAATATGAATAGTCAAATATAGATAGAGAGAGAAATAAATAGCCATGTATTATATACCTTCAAACATTCAATAAAATTAATCTATTTGAATTTCTAAAAAAAATGTGTAAATTGGATGTCCACCCGTTGAGGTGACTTGGTGTGCCTCCTGATCCTTTGACCTTTTGTAATTTGCTCTTTATATAAATCTCTTATACTTTGAGCATTTCATTTTATTAATGAAGAGACTCGTTTCTATTTAAAAAAATAAAAATGAGTAAATTTGATATGACACATTAATGAGATAAAAAAGAAATGTTCTAAAAATATATAAATAATAAAGTTAGCCCTTCGTTTTCCACATTTTTAGTTATTTGTTTATTAAATTTCTCGTATTTCAATGTCCACCACTTGTCAGCCTCTTCGTTTTCCACATTTTTTCCTCTATTATTCTTTCTACAACTGTCTTTTCATTTTCCAGACCTTTGATATTCATATTTTCTTTCTTTTTTCCCTTTCATTTTGTTCCTCTTCTATTTCATCTTCTTTTACAGGCCTTTTGTTCTCCATACCAGACTTTTCATTTTCATTTTTCTTGAATGAATCCTCACTAGCTGCTTGCTTTTCTTATCTGGCCGACACAAAATAACATTTTCTTCCCCGACTGACACACCAGCGACACCAAGAGCCACAATATTTATAGTTTTTATTATTCTTATTTTCAATTTTACTGATATTCTTGAAACGGAGCGTTACGATTCGACCCAATTCAGATGATTCAATATTCTGGAACGTATGGTACCTCTAAAATTCGATTCAAAGCAAAATTTAACTCATACCTCCATTTCGAGTTGAATTGTATGATACACGAGTTGTATCATACGATTTTAATAACAACACTGTTGTGAAGGCCATTATACTCATTCGACCCAATTCTTTATGACCTCTGGTTTAACGGATTTTTTAAAATTCTACTCAAGCTCCTTATACTCGTTTTGCTTTTGTTCGTTTCAGGTCTTCTTCTTGGTGTTCCCTTTCCAAGAAATTTGAAAGGTTCTCAATTTTGGATACATATAGTGACTGGAGTGCCTTCATCACTCCTTTCTAATTCTATTTTTGGCTTTTTGGTTTTTAGTTGTATTTGTTTGGTTTGTCATTGTTTTCTGTAACCTTGTGTATTTTAATACCCTTAATGAAAAGTGTCGATTTCTTTTTAAAAGAAAAAACAAAAAAGATAATCTATTTCAATATTTTTGGTCTGGTGATGAAATACTGAATTGGATACAATATTGTGAGCAACTTAGTTGTCACACCATAACTCGGTTGAAACTATAATGTTGAAGCCTAACTCATTCAAGAGTTGATGTATCCACCCTATTTCAAAACTAAGTTATGGATGATTTCAACTTCTTCTTCTTCTTCACATACTGATTCCACGTGTTTTTTGGATAAGAAATAATTTCAATATCCAAAGATATCGATGGAACAACAGGGTCCCATCCAAAGGGTCTACAAAAAATGTTTCCAATTTGAAATGAGAGGAAAAGCTGACTATGTTTATAGCCGGGTATATCAATACACAAAAAAAACGCTGAATGAATACATTTGTCGATAATGTCCTTTGTCGTTCTATATTTTCCTTGGAAGATTCTTGAATTCCTTTCGTCCCAAATCTTCCACAAAACAGCACTAATCATACACGCCCCTTAGAAGCTTTGAAAGGATGGTGACATAACAGTAATCAAAGGCAACTTTGAGTATCTTGAGGGAGAACAACCGACTAGCAAAAAGCCTCCAAAATCTCGAACCAAATCTCTCTAAAGAATGGACAGTAAAAAAAACATGCTGTACAATTTCATTATTCTTTTGGCAAAGGCAACACCAAGATGGAGAGAGGTTGATCCAAGGGCAGCGTTTTTGAAGCCTATCCATTGTATTTAGACAAGAGTGGGCTCACTTCTCAAAGGAGGAATTTTACTCTTTTCGGACATGGACAACTCCAAACGATCTTGAATGAACTGTCAGTATGAGAAGGCATGTTGGTGGTGAGATGAGTGTATGATGATTTGGTGGAGAAACCTTTAGGCTCTAGCTTCCAAGACCATGCATCTTCACGGTCAATAAGGGGTGGATTAGGGATGGATGGGTGAATGTAGCCCATTCAACTTCTAAAGTTCAACCTCCAAGTAAGGGGCTGATTCAGATTCTCTCAGACCTAGGAGTTTTACACTACATACTGATTGTGCCATAACTTGGTTGCCGCACCGTAACTTGAGTATTAGTCTATTTTCATAAAGTTCTGTTCCTTTTTCAAAAAAATAGTTTAGTTGATGTCTTTGTAGTTGCAGGTTGCTTGTTAGTTCGAGTAGTGGTTTGTTTGTTTGTTTGGTAGAATGTTTGGTGTCCACCGGATATGTGAAGACTGGATAGGAATTAAGAATTTAAGAGATACTTTCATCAAGGCTTTCAATGGAGTTCGAATTGATTACTTTTGTAACAAGTTGAACATGATCAATATATTTGGATATGTGAAAACTGGAGAGCAATTAGGAGATATTTTTATTGAAGTTTTAAATGGATGATTACATTTGTAATACGTTAATATATTTGGATATGTGAAAACTGGAGAGCAATTAGGAGATATTTTTATCGAAGTTTTAAATGGATGATTACATTTGTAATACGTTGGTGCTCAGCTTGAGGGGGCTTCGTGCTAACAGAAGCCCTAATCTCAAACCTTCTTAAGCTCTTGAGGGCTATTGCATTTCAGTGTGCTTTGTGCTTTACAATGCTACTTGTTGGGGTGCATTTGTTTAATTACTTTGAAAGTCTTTTTTGGTAATTCGTTGTAATATGCCTGACAGGAGTTCTCAAGTATATTGTTACTCAACCATTGATAAAAAACAATATTCTCTTGTTAAAAAGGATGAATCATGCACAGAAGTCCATTGTCTGCAGTGTCCTTTAGGACTTAGGAGTCGGGAAAAATTTAGGCCTCTAGAAATTGTTAATCTTCATCCTCAGCACACAAAAAAAAAAAAAAAAAAAGAAAAAGGAAAAAAAAAAAGAAAAAAGCTATCCAAGGGTGGTGGTGGGAACACTCTTCTCAAATTCACCTATAATGTACTCAAACTGAGGAAAAATCTTGTCCTCCTCACAGCCTAGTTGACCAAATTTTGAATGTTTCCAACTTTTGTAACTCAGGTTCCACTAGGGATCACTCTTGTTGAATCATGTCTCATCTGGTGTGAGCTGGAACGTGGTTGGCTTTGGTGAATATGCTTTCATTTATTTTTTAAAAGACACGTGGCTTTGGTGAATATTTTTATATGTTCTGTTAAAATTTTTTGAGGTTTGTTCAGCTGAAGTTATTCACAAATGTCCTTAGCTTTAACTCGATCTCATGTTATTATTCCATCATGAAATTCTTTTTCTTCCTGAGGAATGTACAATATCCTAATGTTGTGTTTAATTTCCAACTTCTAACTGTTTGTAGGATAGGTAGTATGAACGGACCCTTTTTATCGTCGTCAGAAAATGTGCTTGCACACAAATATATATGTATATGAATTATATCTGTTTCTTATTCTTAATTTTAGGGATACATACGTGATTCTGCATTTGATCCACGTCGGTGGGTGGCACCAGGACAAGGTACCAATCGTCCTGTTCCTTGTAAATGTGGAGTGGATACAGTAGAAGTTCCTTTGGATGACAAGTTCTGCACTGAAGATCCCAAAGTTGTTTTGGGTAAGTGCTGTGATAAGGGACACAGGTGGGTGGTTTCAAAAACTATAGCTGACTGTGCCGAAGCCCTTATAGGGGCCTATTATGTTGATGGTGGAATCATTGCTGCACTCCACGTGATGAAGTGGCTTGGAATTGATGCTGATCTTGACGTAGCATTAGTTGCTGATGCAATTACATCTGCATCTCTAAGATCCTGCCCTTTGGAAGATACTGAGATTGCAACCTTAGAGTCAAAAATTGGATATGATTTTTCCGTCAAAGGATTGTTGCTGGAGGCTATAACACACACATCTGATCAAGAACTTGGTGTTAATTACTGTTACCAGGTAGTCAAGGAAACTCACTGTTTTGTGTTATAATCGACTGTAGTTACTCTATCTCCACAACCTACATATTTTTATTTTATTTATTGATTTTAATGAACTAAACTTTCATTGAGAAAAAATGAAGAATATACAAACCTACATAAAGAAGAACCCACAAAAAAGGGTTGTGATGTAGTAAGAATTGGGGTAGTTAAGTAAATTCATGATTAGTTACGATATCCCACGTGTAATTCTCTATTAATAGAGAATCCCTCTCTTGTATTGATTAAATTTTTGACAATTAATAAAAACTTCAGCTCCAAGATTCTTCCAAGATTTTTCCAAGACTTTTTAGTCTTCACCAATTGGTATCAGATAGGGGTGTTCAAATAACCTAACAACCTGAACAACCCAGACTACCCAACCCAAAATGTAAAGGTTGGGTTGGGTTAGTTTTGTTCCTAGTGGGTTGGGTTGAATTTTTCTATTTTTATTGAGTTGAGTTGGATTGTGTGTTGGCTAAAAAAAAATATGGGTTGCCCCAACCCAATCCGAATTATATATATATATATATATATATATATATACACACACACACATTCCTCTTTGTTTAAAGTTTGATTTCTTTGTATTGATTAATTTTTGAATTTTTAATATTTTTCTTTTAAAATTGTTATAATATTTGACTTTGTTTAAAGTTTACAATAAATATCATAGATATTTGGTATTTAGCATTGTAATTTTATGAGATTTTAGTTATTAATCATGTGTTGTATATAAATTTACATATTTTTCATTAAAAATTAAAAAAGAAAAGTTATAACCCAACAACCCAATCCAACCCGAATTTTAAGGGTTGGTTTGGGTTAGGTTGGAAACTTTATTTGAATCATTTAGGTTGCCAATTAAACCAACCCGAATTTTCGGGTTGGTCCAAAAAATACCTTCAACCCAACCCAACCCAACCCATGTGCACCCCTAGTATCAGAGGGCCTTCGTGAAAGGGTTTGATGGTGATTAAGAACATCAACAAGCTTCCTGACCTCCAACCTCTAGATGCGAAAGCATCCTTTTTCTCCTCTCAATTTGTCAACTAGCGATTAACCCTTGTAGAGACTTCTTGAGGAAAGTTCAACACGAAATTGCTTGAAGTTCAAGCCAATATGGCTAGAATTATCGCCTCAAATTTGTGCATCCAGCAAGCTGTAGAAAATCTTACTCAAAAAGTGAGAGAGATTTCAAATGTTGCAGCTCCAAATGATACAATTCCTATACAAGAACAACACCATAACCTTCTGTGCAATCAAGAACAACACGACAATTCAATCTGTGGCCAAGAACGTGGGAATTTTCTCCAAGATTTTCATGGGTGTGATCAACAAAATAGCCAAGAAATTCATAGGCAACTTCAGGATTTTCAGCAAAAGCAAGAAAATAACCAACAAGTCTTACCAAGAAACCAAGAAAATAACCAACAAGTTCTTCCAAGAAATCAAGAACCAGCCAGAAAATCTCGAGGAGATTTAAATAAAGTAGTTTTAATGCCTAATCCTATTCCATACCTTCTTCAAGTCCCAAATTATCCACAAATAAGACCAATGTCACAACATTTGATGTGTTTACATTATGACTCATCCGTAGAAGAATACCATAGTCCTCAGCCCATCTATCCTCCAAGATTTCAACCTCATCATCATGTAGAAA
Organism: Benincasa hispida; assembly: GCF_009727055.1. NCBI lineage: Eukaryota > Viridiplantae > Streptophyta > Magnoliopsida > Cucurbitales > Cucurbitaceae > Benincasa > Benincasa hispida. Next base: position 38,328,201 of record NC_052352.1, read on the forward strand.
ATCCTTTATCCCAAAGGCAAATTCCTCTCATTCAACCGCAAAGATGTGTTAATCAAGATTATTTTCAAGATTGGCAAGATCAACCATATTGGACGCATGAAACCGACTACAAAATGGGCAAGGTCAACCATATTGTAGGCAAGAAACCGACTACAAAATGAAAATCAATATCCAACATACAATGGGAAGATGAACATTGAGATCTTTTTAGATTGGATAAAAATGTGGGAAAATTTCTTCGATTACTTGGGAACCCCGAAAAATAATAAGGTTAAATTGGTTTCTTTGAAACTAAAGAGTGGCTTGGTGGGATCAAATTCAAGGCAACCGATGTGCTTATGGAAAAATACCTATAGCTAGCCGGCCACAAATGTTCTTTTCTTTGCTTAGAGATATTGCCTTGATCGATGGGTACTCGCACACCTACAACCCTTGGAGTCTTAATGAACTTGATGGAAATTTTATGTTTTGGATTTTTTTTCCATAATATTTTTGTTCAAGATGCAGGAGGTTGGTTTGGCCATACTCCGTTGTACAAATTTATTTTATTTTGTTTTTCTTCTTTTTAAAACTCGAGGATGAGTTTTTTTGGGAGGGATGTAATATGATATAGTAAGAATTGGGGTAGTTTAGTAAATTCAAGATTAGTTACCCTATCCCACATGTAATTCTCTATAAATAGAGAATCCCTCTCTTGTATTGATTAGATTTTGATAATTAATACAAACTTTAGCTTCAAGATTCTTCCAAGATTTCTCCAAGACTCTTTAGTCTTCACTAGGTTGACAACCTACAAAAACGGCATCCAACGGTAATCCCATGAAAACGTTCAGGTGCCCAATCGGATACATTGAGTCTAATATCGTACCACAACTCGCTGAGAGGTCTCTCAATCCTCTAAAGTTTTTTTTTTCCCCGAAGCTCCCAATACCCCTGCCCTATCACAAAAACATTTCTTCCTCACAAAAAAGGAGGATAGAGAAGGAACCCCTCAATCATCTCTCGATAGTCTCTGTACCAAGCAAGCTAAAACCAAACTCCTCAAAAACCGGCTCCAAACTGCAAAAGCGTAATTACGAGCTCAAACAATATGATATAGGTCCTCTGCTGCCCCTCCTGCAAATAAATATAGGACAGTGACCCTATCAAGTTGGGTACCGTCCTCAAACCCTAACACGAGAGTGTTAATTCTCCCCACCTCCTTTTTGATGATTATGTGTGTAGAGGGAGTGGCCTAATTCCAGTAATGGGTATGGACTTCAGTCCAAAGAGATAAATTGAATTCTTTTTATCATAAAAGTGAAGATGTTGCTATTTGTAACCAATTTCATAGTTGATTTCAAGATTTCTTTCTCGTTTATGTTATACATTCCTCCAGAAAATCAAAGATCAGAAGTAAGTTACATGCCAAAAGAATGATGCTATTGAAATGTGAGAATTCCAGCTGATTTCTCTTTCTTCTCTTCCTCAGAGGCTTGAATTTCTTGGTGACTCAGTGTTAGACTTGCTCATTACTTGGCATTATTATCAGAACCATTCAGAAATTGACCCAGGGGAGTTGACCGATTTACGTTCAGCTTCTGTTAATAATGAAAATTTTGCTCAAGTGGCTGTGAGACGGAATCTTCAGCAACATCTTCAACATTGTTCTGGGCTTCTGATGAGTCAAGTTACTGAATATGTGAAGTATTTGTCCGAGTCTCATGATACTGGAAAGTCACTGCATGGCAATAAAGGCCCCAAGGTACTTGTCATTCAAATTTATGATATGTACTACAATTATTAGACTAATTTTGTCATTCCACATTTCTTGACTGGGAGTTTCGTGTAATAATAGATTATTTACAGATTAGAAATCCATTTGCAGTACTGTTCTTTATATGATACAGTCTACCTTCTCCCTGATCTCTTGGTAAGTTGACTTTCAACTCTTATCTTTTTTTACTGCAGGTTCTTGGTGATATGGTGGAAAGTATTGCAGGTGCCATACTGATTGACACAAAGCTTAATCTTGACGAAGTGTGGAAAATATATAAGCCACTATTGACTCCATTTGTTACCCCTGATAAACTTGAACTTCCACCACTGCGAGAACTAATTGAATTATGTGATTCTCTTGGGTATTTCATCAAAGATAAATGTACTAGGAAGGGAGAAATTTTTCATGCAGAACTTAGATTACAGTTGCAAGACGCCCTATTGATAGGTGAAGGATATGAACGAACCAGAAAAGCCGCAAGAGGGGAAGCTGCTCATTGCTTATTAGTTCAACTTGAGGTAAAATGTTGCCTGCTTCAATAGGCAAAATTTTATTATTTCTCTTCTTTTCTTTAATTAAAAGAATCTAAGCATAGGGATTCAGAATTAGATTAATAGTCCAATGTTGGGCTCTCAAGCCTTCATTGAATTTTAAGAATTTTTAAGGTTTGGTCAACTTTTAGGTAATTTTGCCTAGTGGATTGCACATGGTTATATATCATTTATGCTCAGGATCTTTGAGTCTGTCCTCAATAGTTTTAGAGAGAATAAATGATCTTATTCAATTAATCAGGCTGAATATACATATATATAGGCAATTAAGAAACCCTAATTACAATAAAGGACAACTAATTATAATTACAAAATAAATACATATCATAACATTCCCCCTCAAGCTGGAGCAAATATGTCAATCATGTCCAGCTTGTTGCACAGGTAGCTTATTCTTGCTCCGTTTACTGCTTTAGTAAGGATATCTCCTAATTGTTCTCCAGTCTTCACATATCCTATAGATATCAACCCTTGTATTTTCTCGCGAATAAAATGACAGTCTACTTCAATATGTTTAGTTCGTTCATGAAATATTGGGTTGGATGCAATATGGAAATCAACTTGATTATCACACCATAGTTTAGCTGGCACATTAACACTGAAGCCCATCTCCGACAAAAGTTGATGTATCCACACTATTTCACACATAGATTGTGTCATAGCTCTATATTCTGACTCAGCACTCGAACAGGAAACTACATTTTGTTTCTTACTTTTCCACGACACCAAGTTTCCTCCTACAAAAACACAATATTAAGAGGTTGATCTTCTATCTTTTCAAGATCCAACCCAATCAGCATCTGAAAAATATTTAACCCTTGTATGACCATGATCTTTAATATAAGATCCCATGTTCAGGTGCAGCTTTTAGATAACACAGAATTTGTTCAACTGTAACCCAATGATCCACAGTTGGGGAAGACATAAATTGACTCACAATACTCACAGAATAAGCAATGTTAGGTCGTGTCATTGTTAAATAGTTCAACTTTCCAATTACTCTTCTATCTCTCTCAGGATCTTTAAACAATTCTCCTTCCTTAGCAAGTTGCAAATTTGGTATCATCGGAGTACTACATGGTTTGACTCCTAGTTTACCTGTCTCGGACAATAAACCAAGCACATATTTTTGTTGGGATAGATAAATACCTTTCTTGCTTCTCATTACTTCAATACCCAAGAAATACTTCAATGGCCCCAAATCTTTGATATGAAATTGACCCTGGGGAAAGGTCTTGAGAGAAGATATACCTAATGCATCATTTCTAGTGATAAATATCATCAATATATACAACAAGCAAAGTAATATCACTGTCAGATCGTCGATAGAATACAGAATGATCAGATGAACTTTTCTTCATACCAAAACATTCGAATGCTTGACTAAACTTACCAAACCATGCACGAGGACTTTGTTTCAGTCCATACAAAGATTTTCGAAGCCGACATACCTTATCATTCTCCCCTTGAGCAACAAACCCAAGTTGGTTGCTCCATATAGACTTCCTCTTGAAGATCACCATGAAGAAAAGTATTCTTAATGACAAGTTGGATGCAAAGGCCAATTGTGAGTAGCAACCATCGATAAAAATAGTCGAATGGAAGTTAATTTAGCAACAGGAGAAAATGTATCAGAATAATCAGTCCCATAAATTTGTGCATAACCTTTGGTAACAAGACGAGCTTTCAATCGAGTCACTGTTCCATTGGGATTAACCTTTTGTAGTGAACACTCATTTACACCTAATAGCCTTCTTTCCAGCCAAACGCGAAACGAGATCCCAAGTACCATTATCATCCAGAGCAGTCATCTCCTCAATCATTGCACTATGCCACACGGGATGAAATAAAGCTTCATTAACAGAGTTAGGAATAGAGGTGGAATCAAGAGATGTAATAAAGGAATAAGTGGGAGAAGACAACTGGTTATATGAAACAAACGAAGAAATAGGGCAAGTACAAGTGCGTTTACTTTTTCGAAGGGCAATGGGAAGATCATCACTCGGTCTTGGATTAGATGTCGAAGAAGCCAGTGGTGGAGGACATGGGTCTGAAGGTGGTTGTAGAGGACGCTTGGAGTAGATTCGAGTAGTCGGAGGGTCAGAAGGAAAGGACATAGAGGAAGGTGAAGGAGAGGATGATGTAGAAGATTATTGGTAGAGGACATGAGTCGGGGGATCTTTAATGATGTAGAAGATGTAATCTCATAGACAAAAAAGATCTTCATCTTCCCTCTGACACGGACTCTACAGTGATGGACTAAAGGGTATATCTTTGAAGAATGTAACATCAGGAGATACGAGATACCTGTTCAGAGTAGGACAATAACAATGATAGCCCTTTTGAACACGCAAATAGCCTAAGAAAATGCATTTCAAAGATTTTAGATATAATTTGGTTCGATTTGAACGAATATTCCGAACAAAACAATCACAACCAAAGATCTTAAGAGCAACAGGAAACAAAAATTTCGTAGGAAAAAGAGTACGATAAGGAATCTCTCCATTTAGGACAGAGGAAGGTATTCTATTAATCGAGAAGCAAGTAGTAGACACAACATCAACTCAAAAATGCTTTGGAACATGCATTTGAAAGGATAAGGCGTGAGCTATTTCAAGGAGGTGTCTGTTCTTTCTCTTAGCAACTCCATTTTGAGATGGAGTGTCTGCGCAAGAGGATTGATGAATAATGTCATGACCACATAAGTAAGATCCAAGTACATGGGAGAAATATTCACTAGCATTATCAGTTCGCAAGGTTTTGATCGAGACATTAAATTGATTTCGAATCTCGGCATGAAAAGCACAAAAAGGGGACAATAACTCAAAACGATTTTAAGTTAAAGTATAACCAAGTTACACGAGAATAATCATCAACAAAAGTAACAAAGTAACGAAAACCCGTTTGGGATACGACTGGATAAGGACCCAAATATCAGAATGGACTACCTCAAAAGGCAATTGCTCATTTATGAACCCTAGGACTAGAACTAAGACGATGAAATTTAGAGAACTGACACGAATCACAATTCAAAGACGATTAGGAACGAAATTCTGGATAAAGTTTCTTCAACACAAACAACGATGGATGACCCAAATGACAATGAACTTCAAACGGGGATGTAACTCCAGAACAAGTCACATCTTTCGATATCTTATGGTAAAAAATGTGAAGACTCCCCGACTCGTGTCCTTTACCAATAATCTTCTTCGTCATATGATCCTGAAACAAGCAATAATAAGGAAAAAAACGAGACAAAACAATTAAGGTCACGAGTAAGCTGGCTAATAGAAATTAAATTAAGAGACAATTGAGGCAAATATAAGACAGAGGACAAAGAAAGTGATGGAGAAATGGTGTCGGATCCAAGAATAGAGGAGGTTGATCCATTTGTCAAAGTAACAGGCGAAGATGAGACAGGAGACAGAGGCATAGAAAATAGGTTAGAATGACCTGTCATATGAGCGTGACACTAGACTTTATGACCCATTTGGTAGATGATGTAAGAAGACATTTCGTATTACCTGCCTTAGAATTGGTGGCAATAGGATTTGATGAAGAAGAGCAAGGATTCTTGGAATACTTGAAATTTAGCAAAGTCATCGACAGAGATAGTAAAAAACTTCTCAGCCATATCACTGGTGGAAGCTATCTGAGCATGTTGAGATCGTTGAGTCTTTTACAATAACTTTTGATAATCACATTTCATATGACCTGACTTACAACAATAGTGACAGACGATCTCTGGAGAATCTGATATTCGATTATCATAACTAGGCTTTTGAAAATTGTTAGTTATCCCTGAAATACTGCGATAGTTGTTATTATTCTTACTCATAAGAGCACTGTTAGGTTGAGAAATAGGAAAACTAGATTGAGAACTCTCAATACGAAGAACACGATTGAAGGCTTCCTCTAATGATGGAATTTTAGAATCAGAAAAAATCTGTGTTTTAGTCATTCCAAACTCAGGTGAAAGTCCATTAAAAAATATCATAACAACCATCTTTTCTTGCTGAGCTTGTTGAACTTTGACATTGGGACTAAACGGCAATAGTAAAGCAAGTTCAACAACTGTCTTCTTAAGTCTCATAAAGTAACTTGTAACAGATTCTGTTTTCTGTTCAGCTCGAAAGAATTGCATACAGACATCAAACATTCTATGAATGTGTTCTTTTCTAGAATATAGAAATTCTAAGAATTCTAAGAGTTTTTTCACAGAATCATAATGATCTACCAAACCAACAACCTTAGTTTTAATAGAATTCTTAATTTGAAGATAAAAGTTGAGTGTCATCACAAAGCCAAGCCTTTTTCTTTTCATCTTTTGGTGGCTCCTTAGTCACATGATCATCCATATCTGTACTAAGCAAATAAAATTGAATCATCCGATGCCAATCGTAGTAATTCGATCTATTTAACTTGTGTTCGGTTATCTTCGATGCCAGGAAAATTACATTAGATACTACCATATGCTTCACTTCATCCATTATGAGCTAATAAATAGTTTGTAGATCTCATGAGCGGAAAGAACAAACCAGAATCGAAATCAAAGGTGAAACAAAAGAACAAAACAGCTCCAAATTGAACAAAACAGCGACAAACCCTAAGCACAAAAAGGGTATTTTATCCAAATAATTCACAACTGTAGATTTCAATGGAACCAAATGCACGGAATGATTAGAAAAGACGAGCCGAGAGGAACCCAACTAACGGAAAGTGGAGAAAATGCCCCATGCGCCGGTGCGTGGCGATGGAGCAACTTGAACTAGCGGCGCGCGTCTCACGTGCGGCTGTTTCCGGTGAATGGCAATGGAAGATCGAGGCAGACGACGACAACGCTCCTCCTGAGGTGGGTGGTGTCGTCAAACTGCCACTCGAAGTGATGACCCAAATACAAACCCTAACCCACAAAGCCGTCAAACGAAAATTCTAAACCCTAGACTGCTCTGATACCACATATTCAATAGTTTTAGAGAGAATAATGATCTTATTCAATTATATATAGCAACTCAGAAATCCTAGATAGGAGATATAAAATTACAATAAAGGACAAATAGTTATAATTACAAAATAAATACATATCATAATAGAGCCCTCTTTTACTTTTGTCTTCTACAGACGCAGAGAATATTAGAAATAAGATGTTTTTGTTCACAAAGGAAAGTTATCAAGTTTGGAAAAGTTTTGGGGGTTCATTCACTTGAAAACAGACAATATTCTGTCTCGAGGGATTATGAACTTTGTGTTTCTTGACTTTTATATTTAATGTGTCACTATTGGTGATCTTTTAGTGTTGGAGGTTTCTGCTTTATTTGACGATGCTTGCTTGTTATGAAAAGCTTTTAGAATCAAGGAGTTTATATCTTAGAGCAATCTTCGAACTTATATTCTCTATTCCAATTAGTTTCGAATTGAGAAAGGCTTGAATTAGTTTTCTGACTAGTGAGTTAATGACATTTTCTTGTTTGTGGTTCTTGGTTTCATTAACTGTGACTTTAATATTGTTTTTCCCCTCGTCAAGGAAAAGGGTGATACTAGAATGTAGTCACATTTTTAGATGAGAAACGAAAGAATGGGGAGGAAAACCAAAGCCCTACGCCAATGAAAATTACAAAAAGAAATCCCTTCCGGGTGGAATAAGAGAACTTAATAAAATGTTTTGTCCGCCGCCATATATATGGTTTTCTTTTCCTTTGATGAGATTGAATTTCTTATTTCTTATAAAAACAAAAATGGAATCCCTTTTTTCTTTCTTTTCTCTTAACCCCATGGCTCTTTTGATTAGGGGGTAGCTTAGCTTATTTCCTGTTTTGCAATCCTTTCTTAGACATGGAATTTAATCTTTATTTTCCGCACTGTATGGCATCTTAACTTTTTATTTGTTATGGTACTCATTTTGGACTTTCTGATAACAGACCAGAGGAATTTCTTACTCTCGTTCTGGCTCTAAGAAGAGAAAACAAAATCCCAGTCATATCGGTGAGTGTCATTTTCGTGAGTCGGTTGAGCATCCTGCCAAAAACTCAAGTTTTTCTTTGGGGTCTACAATCCATAAGATAAAAAATAATGATGGAGGTGGTGATGGCTCCTAATCTCTCTCTCTCTCTCACGTTTTTTTTTTTTTTTTTTTTTTTTTGTGTGGGTGGGTGGGTGGTGGGCAGAGGCTGCTATGGTTCTCCCGTCATCTGTCAACTGTTCTACAGAAGCCTGTGATCCCAACTTGGAGACCCCTGGTTTGCTTCTGTTCTCATTTAATTTGATCTCATTGGTGGTCGATATTTGAACGGTGGAGTATTTTATCACTCATACAAAAGTTTTATCATCACTGATATGAACCTTGTTTAACTACCTTGACAACTTGGGAAGCCTGGGAGATACATGATTTGATGATTTCAATTTTTTTTGCATTTGTAGGAAAAAAAATAAAGAAAAAAGAATTTTTTATTGTACAACTGCTTTATATCGATATGTTAATTGCTGGAGTTTACTGGTGTGTTGTGGCTTGTACCCAAAGACCAAAGTGTACTCTCAGCAACGTTCACAAAATTCTTATCTCGGGTTTATGACAAGAAAGGAGTTAATATCATTCATTTCTAGCTGCACACGTCGAGTTTAGGACCTGAATTCAAGCTTCTTTTCATTGATTTATAACTAATTTTTTGCCAATGTTGCAGTTATTGGACCAATCAACTTAAAGAAAGGAGGACCACGGAGTACGCTGTTTGAACTATGCAAGAAACTGCAGTGGCCAATGCCAACTTTCAATACAGTAGAAAATAAATCAAGGTTAGTCAATATTAGTTAGCACCTTCTCTATTCTGACTGGATACGAATATCTTTGTATTTTCCTCTATGTCCACGCCCTCAGGATCTATCCTTGAACAACAAACAGCACCATCGTGTTGACTCAAATATTTTATTATTGTAACAAGTAATTGTCCTTCGTACAGGGTCCAAATCGAAATTGGCGAAGGCTCAGAGAAGAGAAAAGGATTTAACAGTTTTTTGTCAAATGTTATTTTGCAAATACCCAATGTTGGCTGTATCGAATGTGAAGGTGAAGCTCGAGCAGATAAGAAGAGCTCGCTTGATTCGGCATCTCTCATCATGCTTCAGGAACTCCGACAACGAGGAAGAGTCATTATTAACGACTCATGAGCCTCGTCATTAGTAGTCTCTTATGCCTTTTCTCTTGATCTTTAGGGCTGGTGTTCTCCTCTCATGTTTGATATTTTGAATTCAGGAATGTTAGGATGGAGATTTGAACATCAGACCGTTTGGTTGAATGTATAAAGTCTTGACAACTATAGTTGATATTAGTGCACTCTGTTATCCAAGTTATAATAGGAAATTATACCAGAGGTGCGCAAAACTCCATTTTCGAAGATTATTTGCAATCAAAGCTATAACTAATTGTACAAAATCATTTTTAAATTTCAATTTTATTCCTTTTATTTTTAATATATATATATATATAAACAAAATTGTTGTATATATTTTCAATTATAACGAAATGTCACTATCTATTCGTATGGACATTGATAGATATCTAACTTACTGTCTATCAAGGACTATCAATATATATATAAATAAACAAAATAATAGGATTTTCAAATATAAGATGGTCTACTTTCTTATATTTGAAAATTCTATTATTTTCTAAAAGTCCTTAGCGAATATTAGATGGAGTCAACATATGGAAGCAATTAAGGATCTAAGCATTTTGACTACATCAATTTAAAAAAAAAACATGCATGCTCACTAAAAAAATAGAAATAGGGTTCATAGAATATGACCTTTGTAGTTTTAAATTTCTACTGCTAAGACAATCTTATTAGTAGACTGCCACTAAAGCCTTCTTTATTATCCTCAAGCCTTAGATTGAAGTGTGATCTTCAAATTGAGAAGAATTTAAGGTGATTTTTAGAGAGTGAAGAAAATGTAGAAATATAGCTTTTCAACTTTTGTGAATCTCAGAGTTTCAGTTCTTTCTCCCCAAAATCAGTTCAATAACTTCAATAAATAGAAGTTGTTGATCATGCAGATGGATGAAACAAGAAGAAATCACCTCATTTTCCATTTCCAAATTAGTGGCATGAGGTGGTCTTCAATGGAAAAAGTGGAATAAACCCATTATACTTTGTTTTTTTTTTTTTTTTTTTTTTTCCATAAAATTGATTTAATTTTTTAAAATTAAATCCTGATTTAAAAACCAATTTTAATTAAATTAGTTTTATAATTTTAAAAATCATAAATCAAAATTCAATTAAATTAATTTCATAATTCTGAATTTCAAAAATCCAAAATTTTAATAAATTAATTTGAAAAAAATAATTAAACCAATTTAATAAAATTAATTTAATATCAAATATTAAATTAATAAGATGCCTCATCAAATATTTAGATCATAGTTAAATATTGTCAACTCTCTAAAACTGTAATGTTTAATTCGTTAATTAAATATCGATTATATCAATAATAATCCAAACCCTAAATTGAGTTTGAATATTTCAAATTATCTCAACACGCTATTCTAAGGTTTAATTCTTTTACGAGCTAGTAGAGGGACCTAATGTACCTACAAATCATGAGCTCCAACGATTTGGGATTAATTGGCTAAACTCTTTAAACCGAATTAATAACTATTCATTAACTACTGAGACATACTGCTGTAGCTCAGTAGTTACACTCTCCTTATTGTAGATATATTTTTGTCCACTTGATTTAACCATAATCAGTAAGTTGATCCTTCACAGGTCGTTCGTATTTACAAATAAGTCAAAATTATTATTTTACCCCTGTAATACATCTTGCTTCTTAAGTCTTCACTGATTCTCTATTGAACAATTTGTTTATGGTTCAACCAACAAACCCAATCCTCTCTGCCATGAGAGGGTGTGGCCCATTTGTTCAAGATCAGAAGTCAATACTTAGGAAACAACCTATCTACTAACCCTAAGATGGGTAGGAGTGAATTCCTTCTTGTAGGACTATATCTCCAGCTATCTATCCGGTCTTACCCCTAAAATGGGAGACTTATTGAGCAGTAATGTTGAACCACTCTCACCTTAAAGGATAATCCCGAATAAACAGGAGTTCATAGTTAACTTAGGATTAAGATCAAGTTACCTTAGGTCATTAAATTGAAATAGTCAGTTTTAATAGTAAACGATTGTTTATAAAGAAAAGCAATTATTTTGTGGTACGGTCTTTTGCAGATGTCTTTTGCATAGGATTCCTCGACTCTCATGTCTCTACATGAACGATTTTGGGATCATATCGTTTGTATCAATATACTAAGAGGGCTGCATCCATAGTGTCCTCATGATAAGGTACCCAACTCTATCCATATACTTATAGACCTTTTTGGCTATATACTAAAACTTGATCATTTTTTATGTCTCTACATAAAGTGTAAGTATTTATATTATAGCCATGGGTTAGTTTATTAGATTTATAGAATAGTGCAATACAATAACTACTTTATTGATAGGAATTTCAATAATAACTTTATTGTGAATATAATATGTTTAATGTTTACGTACTACGAGTTTTAGGATATTTCCAACAAACTCCCACTTGGATTAAAACTCTAGTGAGATTTTAAATATATATATGCACAAATATATAATGTTGAGTATGAGAGAATAAATACAATAAACTATGACATCTATATACCCATGAATTCTCCCACTTGCCCTAGATTTATGAAGCTCATAGTCCTAGTCCTATTAGGTGACCCTCGAACACTTTAGCCGTAAGGGCCTTAGTAAATGGATCAACCAAGTTATCTTCTGAGGCTATTTGCGTGATGATCACGTCTCCTCTATGTATTAGTTACCTGATAAGATGGTACTTTCGTTTGATATGCTTTCCTTGTTTATGACTTCTTGGTTCTTTTGAGTTGGCAACTACTCCACTGTTATCACAATACAAAGTGATTGACATATGCATATTTGGAACCATTTCCAAATCAGTCAAGAACTTTCTGAGCCACACTGCTTCTTTAGTTTCTTCACATGTAGCTACGTATTCAGCTTCCATAGTGGAGTCAGCAATACACTCTGTTTAATGCTTCTCCATACTATTTCTCCTTCTTTAGAGTGAACACTAACCGTGAAGTAGATTTCCTAGAATCCATATTAGTCTGAAAATCAGAATCAATGTATCTAGTAAGAATCAAATCCTTAGTGCCATACACGAGCATATCGTCCCTCGTTCTTTGAAGATACTTGAGAATGTTCTTAACAGTAGTCCAATGACTATAACCAGGGTTAGACTGGAACCTATTGACTATTCCGACTGCAAAGCATATGTCAGGGTGTGTGCACAACATGGCTTACATTAAACTCCTGATTGCTGATGCATATGGAATTCTTTTCATATTCTCAATCTCTTGTGATGTCTTAGGACACTGTTCCTTAGACAAATGAATTCCATGTCTAAAAGGTAATAAACCTCTTTTGGAATCTTGCATATTATATCTTGACAAATTTTATCAATATAAGATGCTTGAGATAGTGCTAGCGTTCTGTTCTAGCAATTATGAATTATTTGGATCCCAAGAACATATTATGTATCTTCCAAATCTTTCATTTAATATTGCGATGCTAACCATCTCTTTACGTCAACAAGTATTCCTATCTCATTCCCAATGTGCAAGATATCATCAACATAAAGTACCAAAAAAGCTACAGTCTTGTTGACTGTTTTCTTATAAACACGAGGTTCATCAATATTCTGTTCAAAGCCATAAGATTTGATCGCAGTGTCAAATATTATATTACAGGATCGAGATACTTATTTTAACCCATAAATGGATCTTTTAAACTTGCAAACATTTTGTTCTTGACCCTGGTCAACGATCCCTTCTGGTTGAGACATATAAATATTTTCTTTAAGATAACCAGTCAAAAAGGCTGTCTTGATATCCATTTACCATATTTCATAATCATAAAAAGTAGAAATGGATAAAAGTATTCTAATAGATTTAATCATGGCAATAGAAGAGAAGATTTCTTCATAGTCTATCCTCTCTCTTTGGATAAAACCTTTTGCCACGAGTCTGGTTTTGTAGGTTTGTACCTTACCAGTTTGGTCTCGTTTTCTCTTGTAGATCCACTTTCAATCAATAGGTTTTACCCCATCTGGATCTACAAGAATCTAAGATCCCAGAAAGAATTGAAGTACATAGACTCCATTTCAATGCTCATGGCTTTTATCCATTGGTCTATATCTACATCTTTCATTGCCTGTTTAAAGGTCAACGGATCCTCTAAGTCATCGTCAGGTATGGCGACCTGAGTTTCTGTTAAACCCATTTATTGGTCAGGCTGTTGAATAATCCTCCTACTACGTCAAGGCATTCTTAATTAGTGAGAAGGATGTGATGGATCAGTTTCATCAACTTTTGTTGAAGGACCAACTTGATCAACAACTTTTGTTGAAGGACCAATTTGATCAACTACTTTTGTGTATCTATATGTAGATTCTCTGGACATCTCATTTAATACCAGTTTACTACGAGGTTAATGATTTCTTATGTGGTCTTCCTCTAAGAATGTAGCATTTGTTGATGCAAGTACTTTGTCTTCTTGAGGATCATAAAATAGACCACCTTTTGTTTCTTTAAGGTATCCTACAAATAGGCATACTTTTGAACATCGTTCCAATTTTTTAGAGTTTTGCACCAACACATATGTCGGGCATCCCCTGATTCTGAAGTGACGTAAACTACCTTTACTCTCCATAGCTCATATGGTGTTTCTAAAACACTTTTCGAATGAGCCATGTTCAAAATATATACAGCAACTTGCACTGTACACCCCTAAAAGGACTAAGGTAACTGGGCATAACTCATCATTGAATGAACCATGTCTAACAGGGTTCGATTTTTCCTTTCTGCTACACCGTTTTGTTGTGGTGTAGGTGCAGTGAGTTGGGATTGAATTCCATGTTTTAATAAATAGTTATGGAATTGTAAATCCATATACTCGTCACCTCAATCTGATTGAAGGATTTTAATCTATTTACCTAATAAGTTTTCAACTTCAGATTTATACTCTTTGAACTTTTCTATAGTTTCGAACTTATGATGCATCAAGTAAACATAGCCATGTCTATTATAATCATCAATAAAACTGATGAAATACTTAGATCCTCCTCAAGCTTTAATATTCATTGGACCACAAATATCTAAATGTATAAGTTCTAGAGGTTCTTTGACTCTAAGATATTTTCCTAAAAAAGATCTTTTTGTCATTTTTTCCCTCAAGACATGATTCACATGGAGGTAAAAAATTGTCTTCTAATTGATTTAGATGTCCATTCTTTACTAATCTCTCAATCCTGTTGAGATTTATGTGTCCAAGTCTTAAGTATTAAAGATAGGCGTTAGAAGTAATCTTTCATTTCTTATTTTGAGTTTTAAACATTTCTATATTTAAAATAGCTTTAGCCTTAGTTAGTTTTAACACATACAAGTTATTTTCAAGTTTAGCGAAACATATTGGAACACCTCTTGAACTAATGAACACTTCATTTATATCAAAAGTAACTTTGTACATATGTTCTAATAAACAAGAGACAGAGATTAAGTTCCTTTTCATCTTAGGTACATAATACATATTTTCTAACAAAATGTAAGATTCTCCAAAAAATAACTTGATATCTCCCATTGTTTCAGCTGAAATGACTTCACTTGTTCCCATCTTGAAAGTCATCTCGTTTTTCGTCAGCTACCTCTAAGAACTAGTTTCTCCAATGAAAGTGCAAATATGATTAGCGGTACCTGAATCCAGTATCCAGGTCAAATGAGAACTTTTCACTAAACATGTCTCTATTAAAAGTAAATCAGATTTACCTTGGTTTGTCTTCTTAGCTTTCTTTTCTGCAAGATATTTTGGGCAATTTCGCTTCCAATGCCCATCCACGTTAAGTAGAAACATTTTCTTTTACAACTTTTGTCTTGCTCTTTTTAGCAGGATCCTTTTCCTTCCATTTTCCTTTCTTCTTCACTTGGATACTTTTATCCTTTAAAGGACCAGATTTTTTTTTTTGAAGGTTTTGTACTTGATGTAGATCTCTTCAGAAATTTCTTTTGGGTCACATTTTTTTATTCCCCTTCTTTATTTTTCATTAATGATTGATAAGTCTGGAGTTCATTTAGGAGTGTTGTCAAATAATAATCAATCTTATTCATCACAGCGTTTGTGCGAAAAATTAGGAAGCTCTTCGAAAGAGATTCCATGATCATACTAACTTGACTTTTCTCGTCTATGACAGCTATTCGCTTCCACAATATTAAAGTGGACCATCATGTCCAGGAGATGTTCCCTAACATAGGTCCCTACCTTCATGCAGATAT
This sequence comes from Benincasa hispida, assembly GCF_009727055.1. Lineage (NCBI taxonomy): Eukaryota > Viridiplantae > Streptophyta > Magnoliopsida > Cucurbitales > Cucurbitaceae > Benincasa > Benincasa hispida. The sequence continues at coordinate 38,343,880 of NC_052352.1, forward strand.
TGTAAACGTATCTTATAGCATCATGTCGTACTTATGAGGACGACTGTCCACATCCCTTGTAACGATTCCATGATCTCTCTAGTAGTGACCAAGGTTTAATACTTTTTAGTAAGCACATCAGATATGCTTGCTAAAATGTAGGCTCTGGCTTTTTCATTAGTCCTGACCCATCTGTCATAGATATCCCGACTGAAGGATCCACAGTGAAGGGACCCTTGAGTGGAAGTGGATCTCCCAAATCCCAACTTTTACAAAACAAAATTTTTATAGAAAAGAAAAACAATTATGCATTTACAGAGAAATTATAGCATGCTTAAGAAAATATAAGAAGAAAAAATCCAGAAGGACTTACCCTTGAAGAACTCAAAACTTCACGAAAAACCCCTTCTCTGTGAAATTCACGAATGACAATCAAATGGTCATTTGGATAAAACCAATTGGAGACCTCAGTATTCTGGTAGAAAACCCAAGAGGTGTGAGCTCGAGTGATTTTGATGAGGGAAGGGAGATGAAAAAGAGAGGAAGAAAGATCTTATAAATTTTTTTCCTTAAAAAATACAGAACTATTCTATATCTTTCTCACACCCTTCTTTGTTTTGTAGAAGGAAGAAAAAGAATCCTATTTCTCTACTTACGTGAAAGTGGAGAGAAAAGAGAGGAGAGAGTTAACTCCCTCCTAATAATTTATTTAAATAATTAAATAATATTAAATAATATATTTAATTAAATAAATAATTTAATATATACTAATATGATAACCATCTTATCATATAATATATATTAAACTACATGTTATATCAAATATAACATATAACCTATAGTTTTAACATTGTTTCATATACAATATAACCTATAGTTTCTTTTCTCCCACTAATAACATTTAATATGAATCACATTTATATGAAATTTAATAATATGAATCCAATTCATGTAATTAACATTTGAATCATATTTAAATATTTATTTCCTCTCAAATAATGTATAAAATACATTATAACAATTATATCATATATAATCAATTTAACTTAATTATATCATATATAATTAATTCCCTCAATTAATTTGAACAATTTAAATTAATCCAAAAACTGATTTTCATTAAATCCCATTGAGCTACCGAGGGAACCTCATGAACCTGTAGCTTGAAACTCCAACGATACATGAATAATTAATTAAAATCTTTAATTAAATTATTCATCATCTGCTAACTGTCGGACACTTCACTAAAGATTGAAAACTGCACTCTTCACACTATAGATATATTTTTGTATCCATTGAATATAATCAATCAACAGTACGATGATCCTTCACAAATTGCTCATATGTACAGATGGGCCAAAATTACCATTTTGCCCCTATAGTTACATCTAACTCCTTAAGTACCACTGATCCCTCTAATGAACAATAAATCATAGTCCAACTATGACCAAGTCCCTCTCGGACCAGGAGAGTGTTGGGAATGGTGTCCTAAATCTCCTTGTAATCTCGTAGTTTGTAAACTATGTATAAATATATTGTTATTAATAAAATAAGTGTTAGTATTTACTCAATCCAATAAACTAAGATCTGAGGTTATTTTATGTAAATTTAATCAAGTATGTAGAGACGTACAGGTGTATCTTGTTTAAATAATAACCTAAATGGTCTGTAGTGGATGGATAAGTTTGGGTACCTTATCCTGGTGATACTACGGATACGATCCTCTTTGTAGATGTTACAAATGATCCAATCATAATCATTCATGTAGAGACATGCGGGGGGGGAGTATCCTATACAAAGAGTTTGTATAAGACCAGACCACAAAATGATTAATCTCTTTATATAACACCGATGATAATAGAGAATTACATTTCACTAGGATGACCATAAGTGACATGACCTAAATTCTGAGTGAGTTGTGAACTCCTACTCATGAAGGCGGTCCTTTTATTTGTATGGGTGAGAGTGGCCAGATTGCCAACTCAACAAGCCTACCATTTTGGGGATTCGTCTGATTGGGGAGCTGGGAACTCAGCTTCACAAGATGGAATTCACTCATTCTTCGATGCAGGGATAAGTAGATAAATTGTTCCCTTAAGGGTTGATTCCAAGTCTTGAACATAGTGGCCACACCCTCTCTTGGGAAGAGAGGACTCAGTCACAGTGGAACTATGACTTATTGTTCATTAGAGGAATCAGTGATACTTAAGAGGTTAGATGTAACTATAGGGGTAAATGGTAATTTGGCCCAGCTCACTTACGAGCAATTTGTGAAGGGTCATCGCATTGTTGATTGATTATATCCAATGGACACAGAAATATATCTGTAGTGCGAAGAATGCAACTATCAATCTTTAATGGAGTGTCTAATAGTTAACAGATGGTGGATATCGTGATTAAAGAGTTTAGTCAGTTATTCACATATTGTTGGTGCTTCAAGCTACAGGTCCATAAGGTCCCCTTGGTAGCTCAATGGATTCAAGTTGAGAATCAGTTTTTGGGTTAGATTGAAATGTTCAAATTAACAAGAGGGAATTTGATTATATATGATATAATTAAATTAATTAAATGATACATGATATAATTGGTATAATATATTTGATACATTATTAGATTGAAGGAATTAATATAAATATGATTTATATTAAATGCCATAAAATAGGAAAAGAACTATGGTTTATATGTTGCATATGATGCAATATTAAAACTATATGTTATAAATATAATATGATAAGTTAGTTATTGTATTTATTTATAATTTATTAATTATATGATAATTAATATTTCTTTTTCTAAATAACCAACCTTAGTGGGTGGTTATACACGGTTTTATGGTAATTGTGAGATAAAAGAAAAATAGTTTTCCAAATCATTCAATCGGAAACGTCTCACATAATTTACTATAGAGTAAAAGGAGTTTTACTACACGATAGTTTTACAGAGCCTAAACGATCGAGCATCGAGTCTATACGATAGTACTTGTTTACTAAACGATCGAGCGTCGAGTTTATACGATAGACTTCTTCTACTACACGATTGTGTGATCGCATACTCGATCGTTTACTCCAATATTTCCCTCTATCCAAAATCAGCCAGAGCCCACAACTCTTGGATTCTCACACTGAGAATACCAAGGTAATCTTGTGGTTGTGTTCGATTGATCGAGGATCGTGTTTATACTCATTGCTAGTGTTCGAGGGAGTTCGAGTTCTTGATCGTTGCGTTCGAGTTCTTGTTTGTTGCATTGTTAAATGATCGAGGGAAATACGTGAAGAAACAGTTCTTCAAATTTATTGTCACTCGATCCCTTGTATTTATCTAAGAAGCATGCTGTAATTTATTGATTAATGCATAATTGTTTCTGTATAATTGTAAATGTTTGAGTTCTTTCACAATGGAGTTGGAACGATCTGTATCCGCTTAAAGATTCTCTATATTTAGAGTTCCTTCAATTGGTATCAGAGCCAGGTTGTTTGGATTTCCAAATTCCATTGTTGTATTGAATGTCATTTACAGTCTTGGTGAATTTTAAGTATTTTGCAATGCATTTAAGTGTTAATGTGGTTGTGGATGTTGTTTGTTGATGGATAATTTCGGGATAATTGCCTCTATTTAAAGCTTTCTTTACATTTACCAAAGTTAATTTGTAAGGACCCCTGAATTTTTGGGCATAATTAACAAGTAATTGAGTCTGTATTCAAGTTTTTGTTGTGTTTGAGTTGTTCGTGATAAAGCTTCAGACGCAAGGAGTTGTTGTTCGCTTCGAGGAAGAAGACGAATGGTTGGTTGCATCATGTGGCTTAAGCTAAACGATCATTTAGATTTGGCTATGTGATCGTGTAGAAATGTTCTACTCGATCGTGTAGTATTTACTAAATGATCGCATAACTAATGCTACACGATCGAGTAAAGAGTTTACTTGATTGTGTTGTGTTGGCTACCGATCACGTAGACGCTCGAGGTAAACGATCACAGAGTATATGATACTCGACAAATAGCACGCGCGCTAAACGATCGTGGAGGCTAGCATGCTCATACATAGTCACTAGCTACAAGATCACTCGGTATACGATACTCGACGCTTGCTACTCGATCATTTAGACAATCATGCTCATCGCATAGTCGTTGTCTGCAGACGCATGGCATGCTTACACGATGTGTGTTGCATGATCGTGTGGACTTTCATGCTCATCACATAGTTCTTTAGCCATGCGATCAACGCTATACGATCGTTTATACTTAATGTGTGTTACTCGATGATCTAAAGGAGATGCTTACACGATCAGTGACGAGCTTCGTCTGAGAGCGATTCAATGACTGATTCGTGTGTTTGAATTGGTTTTACTTGATCCTTTGTAATAGTTAGATTTTCTTTTTGGTTTGAGACAATATGTATCCCGGTCCCATCAATTTTTTGATTTAAATGAACATGTGATGTTATGTTAGTTTATATGCCATAATGTATGACATATAGTTTTAAAAACTCCACCATAGGTATGCATTTTTATTCATGCATCATCTTTATATTAATAAGGTGTTATAATATAGTAATTTGATTGATTAAATTACTTAAAACATGCTCATGGCATTATATAATATAAGTTATAATATGCATGATTAAAGCATATCCATGTATCACTTCTTTAATTAACTAACTGTTAAATATAAGGATGAATGTTAGCATGTATGCTTAGCTCATTACTTGTTATATAAAAGTTATATATGTTAGTAATGAATGAACATTAACATGAAGGATGATGCTTAGGCTTATTTATAAAAGTTATTGTACATCCCAACCACTTTTATTTATTTATTAATAATGTAAAAATTTTCCCTTTTCAGTAAATGTCCTTAGTTGAAGGGCATGTTTTGGAATTATGAATTTAAAGTAATAAATGGCAGGATTTAAGTGTTGTCGTGGAATTTATTCAAAAATTATTCAATTTGAAAAGTTATGGCAGGAATTTAATTATTTTGGAAAAAAAGAAAAGGAATTAACATAGTATATAAGTGGTTAAGGAAATGATCTAATTAGAGTTATATTTTTCTTTTTATATTATTATTATCATTATCATTATTATATTATTATATTATTATTATATAATGTATTATTAGTAATTTTTTAAGATAAAAATGACCCCCCTCATCTTTCCTCTCTCACTCATCGCGAGCTCCCCTCCCACCCCCCCCCCCCCCCACGTTATTCTACTTCCTCACCGCGTCTCTCAGCCATCCTATCGCCGCCGTTGTGGTTTCGGGCTGGCCAGATCCGCGGTCAGACACCGCCGCCAGTCGCCCAGCTCTCCAGACTGTCGGCTGCCCGAGCCTAAAGCGTGGTCTCCACCGCGCTCGCCGTGTAAGCTTCTGCTAGCCTACTCCTTCACCGCACGTCCGCCGCTCTTAGCCGCCCAGATTCGAGTCGCCGACATCCTCCGCCGCCCACCGCGTCTCTACCGGGCTACTTCTAGCACTGCCAGACCCCTGTTCGTTCCCGGACCGCCTACACCACTAGACTTGTGCTTGAGTAAGTGATTGATTATTTTTGGGCAGGATTTTGGTTGATCTAGTTTGATTATTCTCATTGGATTTTGGGTTAAAATTTTTTTATCTCTATATTTGGAATCGAGATCCAAGATTGGAGTACTTCGAAGTGCGTAGCGTGCTGTTTAGCAGATTCGAGTTCGTTCGGCAAGTATTTTGGTAAGTGTTGTGACCCTTGTTGTTGATTGTTAGGCACTTTTGGTTGTTGGACTAATGGAGAGTTTGGTTTTAGTTTCTCGAAGGTTTCAAGTCGTCGTCCTTTGGGTTCTAAAATCTGCTAAAAGGAAATTTTTTAGTCGAAATCTCGCGAGTGTTGGTTCCAAGAATTTAAAATTTGTGTTATGTTCTGTATTAGGGAACTTAGTTCAGGGGTTTTTGGTTGGAGATCATTAGCTTGGATTAAAAATCAGAATTTGATTTCGAGATAAGTAATATTACTACTGGAACTGCCCACAGGCTAGGCTTTAGTTGTATGCTAGCATGATAAGCGTATGTTATGGTAAATGTTAGCATATTGATTGACAGTATGACCTGAATCAAAGTATGTTCTGGCACGAATTCTGATTTGTTTACATACACACCTAAGTACTTGATCGTTAGTATGTGATAGTATGTGTTTTCATATGTCAATGTCTGATCTGCTGGTGTTGAGGCATACTTGCATGTTGTGGATTTATGATGTAAGTTAGGCATGGATGATGTATAATATGTTGTTAAGAAATATGTGTATGTGATGAAGCCATGGTATCAAGGATTTTTATATATGTTTTAGAACTGTATAATGTTGAATCTTAGCACGTTAAGACTGTGTGAATATCCTCATTGATTAATTAGATGCTCACCAGTTTGTGTTTCCTTCGGGATTCACCAGTTTTTGTTTCCTTCAGGATTCACCAGTTTTTGTTTCCTTCGGGATTCACTAGTTTTGTGTTTCCTTCGAGATTCACCAGTTTTGTGTTTCCTTCGGGATTCACCAGTTTTGTGTTTCCTTCGGGATTCACCAGTTTTGTGGGCATACTTAACTACAATAGGATAGGACTCAGTCCGTCGTTTGTTCCATTTGTTTATGTGCCATAGGTGGGTATCTAGAGGACATAGATGCCTAGCCTGACCCTAGTGGTGGGGTTACTTACAGAGTATTTCATGCTCATTCTTTCCTATGTTGATGTTTCAGGTAAGGGTAGAGATGCACCGACGATGGCTCAGCGGAATTCGTGATCGTGCCACTGGGACTAGTTTTTACGCTTCCGCATCATGACATTTAGAGTCCTTATTTTTCCCTTAGTGTTTAGTTTTATTGTTTTAAACTTATTATTAAGGATTATTTCTTTTATATACTTTTAATAGTCTTTACGAATTATGGATACCCTATTATTGTTTTAACAATTGCATTTAATAAATGTCTTTTGAACTTCTCTTGTTTAATTAACATTTATTTCAACATAACTGGGGTCGTTTTAAATTCTATGCATGCATTTATTTTAGTAACGACCTAACCTAAGTCTTAGGGGGTCGGGTCGTTACAGTTATAAATAACTTTGGAATGTCTAGCTTAGCAATGTGGTTGATTTTAGTTGTTTCATTCTTTATAAGAGTTATAATTAATGAAATTAGAATTCAAATCAATAACCAAGAGTTGCATGCAAACTTAGGTAAAATCCTTTTTGAAAATAGTTTTAAAATATGAATGATATAAACCTAAGCTCACAAATTTCTAATGAGTTTAGAAATTAGATTAATCTTTTAAATCGGTTTAATATGATTAAATTGATTTCAATAAAAGATTAAATTTGTAACAAATCTATCTATAAGGGATCTTTTGTCTAAGGCGATATTTAAGCTGACGGAAATGGAACACCCCTACCTAGGAACCTACCTGGAAAGGTGAATTAGATAGATTTGCTACAAGCATGCAATTGTTGATTAATATTTGTTAAAGTATTTAATGAATGTCAATCAAAATTGTTTAACTTTCCAAAGTAAGTGTTACTTTTGTGCAACTTAAACAATCACTTAATAAAAATAATTAGTCGTATTTTTCTAAGTAAATTAAACCCTTAGTTGTTAAAATACTCAGTGGGAGGAAAAGATATATATGATATGTCATTTCCACTCATGTTTCTCCCTTAATGTTCACATCGTGATATTCATGCTTGGCCTCGTGGCGCCATGGGAGCGTCCCCCTTCGGATGGTGTTTGCATAGCCAATATCAAGGTGAATGGAGAGAGTATTTATAGTAAGTGGGAGAAGGATGTGTGTTAACATGTCCTGCGGTCTCTTTCATTGGGCACCACGAGACCTTCTTGCACGACCTCGAGGCGCCCTGGGAACGTCCCCCTTTGGATGGGTTGTGTAGTTAGTCAATATCAAGGCGAGCTCCAGAAATGGATAGGGTCGCTTTAGTTTTTTCCCCAATCGGTTTTTCCCTTCGATTGGCTACTTGGGGCGGAACTCTAGAATCTAAAATGAAGGGTCACACTTACGGAAAATTGTTAAACAAGTTAATGGTTTCTTGACCAAATCAATGATGACTGATCATTATAGGAATAAGAGTTATTCCGGTGTAATGATTAGTTGAGAGTGTCTCAATTCAATGAAGGGAGAAATCGACTACCCTTCAGTGGCTTTTGTCCTAAATCACTAAAGCGTCATTGCAAAGCTAGATGTAATATTGGGTTCATTTAGATTTTGCTAAACTTGATTAGATTTGTTTTAAAAGAGTTATGTTAAAAATTTAACGTAGATCAATATATTTGTTTTTCAGTAAAATGTCAATGTTTGATTTTCCATTAGTTGCCTTTTCTACTTTGACCGGTTTTAATTACATGACGTGGAAAGAGTCTTTTAAAAAAAAATTCGTGGTAAACGACCTCGAGTTTGTCATGTTTGAGGATTGTTCTCAAGTCCCAACCCCTGATGCACCACGAAATGTTCGTAACGCATATAAGGTGTGGATGAAGGCTAATTCAAAGGTTCGACTTCACATTTTGGCAAGCATACCTGATGCATTGGCCAAAAGGTTTGAGAACATGGCCATTGCACGTAAGATCATTGAATCATTGCAAGAATTGTTTGAACGTAAATTCTCACTTTTTAAGTAAAATGGGATTGATGACTATGAAACCAGTGATGTCAGTTCCCAAGATAATCTATAGTCCTTATTGAATGTCAAGGGACTAACAAAGAAAGCAATTGTTGCTGACTCTGATGAAGTTCATCGACGAGGACTGTCCTTTGAAATGAAACTTGGAGTTTATAATATAGGTTTTGATACTAATCCCACTCTAGCAAAGGAAGAACTCTAAAGACGATAAATGTGATTTATTTGTCTTAGAGACGTGCTTGGTAGAGAATGATGATTCTGCCTGGACAATTGATTCAAGGGCTACTAACCACGTGTGTTCTTCCCATCAAGGATTTAGTTCTTGGAAACAGTTGGAAGCTGGAGAGTTGACTCTTAAAGTCAATACTGGTGAGACCGTTTCAGCTGTTACTGTAGGCAGGCTTAAGTTATTTTTGGACAAGAAACGGTATTTGTTATTGGATAATGTTTATGTGGTTCCTCATATCAAGAGGAACTTAATTTCAGTTTCTTGTCTGATTGAACAAAATTATTCCATTACCTTCTCAGAGAATAAAGTGTTTATTTTTAAGAATGGTGTGGAGATAGGTTTTGGTTCAATGGAAAATAACTTGTATGTACTAAGGTCGTTAGTCATAAAAGCCTTGCTTAATACTAAAATGTTTAAAACAACAACTGTAAAAAGACCAAGATTTTCTCCTAAAGAAAATGCCCATCTTTGGCATCTAAGGTCACATCAATCTCAATAAGATTGACAAGTTAGTGAAAAGTGGACTTCTAAATGGTTTAGAAGAAAACTCTTTGACAGTATGTGAATCTTGCCTTGAAGGCAAAATGACCAAACGAACTTTTATTGAAAAAGGTTATAGAGCCAAAGAAACCTTGGAGCTTATACATTCAGGCCTCTATAGTCCGATGAATGTAAGAACACAAGGTGGGTATGAATATTTCATCTCGTTCATAGATGATTATTCAAGATATGGGTATCTATACTTAATGCAACATAAGTCAGAAGCTCTTGAAAAGTTTAAGGAGTATAAGACTAAAGTTGAAAACTTGTTAGGTAAAAAGATAAAAACACTACGATCTGATCGTGGTGGAGAGTATATGGACTTAGAATTCCAAAACTATATGATAGACAGGGAATCACGTCTTAACTCTTAGCCCTAGGTACACCTCAGCAGAATGGTGCATCAAAAAGGAGAAAAAGAACCCTGTTGGACATGGTTCAGTCTTGATGAGTTATGCTCATCTTCCAAACTCATTTTGGGGATATGCAGTAGAGACTAAAGTTTACATTTTGAACAATGTTCCTTCAAAAAGTGTTTCTGAAATACCTTTTGAGTTATGGAGAGGTTGTAAAGGTAGTTTACACTATTTCAGGATTTTGGGATGTCCAGCCCACGTGCTTGTGGCTAACCCCAAAAAGTTGGAACCTCGTTTGAAAGTATGCATATTTGTAGGTCACCCCAAAGAAACAAGAGGTGGATACTTCTATGATCCAAGTGAAAATAAAGTGTTTGTATCGACAAACGCTACCTTCGTGGAAGAATACCACATAAGGGATCATAAGCCACGAAGTAAACTTGTTTTAAATGAGATTTCTAATGAGACTGCTAAGACTTCAACAAGAGTTGTTGAATAGGCTGATAGATCAACAAAATTTGTTGATGTCAGCTCATCTAGTCAACCATCTCAAGAGTTGAGTTTGCCTCGACGTAGTGGAAGGGTTGTGAACCCACATGTACACTACATGGGTTTAATAGAAGCCCAAAACATCATATCTGATGATGAAGTTAACGATCCGTTGTCTTATAAGCAAGTGATCGAAGATGTTGACAAAGATGAATGGATTAAAGCCATGAATCAAGGAATGGAGTTTATGTACTTTAATTCTATGTAGAAGCTTATAGATCAACCTGATGGGATAAAACCTATAGGTTGTAAATGGATCTACAAGAGGAAAAGAGGTGTAAATGGAAAGGTACAAACCTTTAAGGTTAGACTTGTGGCAAAGGGTTATACCTAGGTTGAGGGAGTGAACTATGAAGAAACTTTCTCACCTATTGTCATGTTAAAGTCTATCAGGATTCTCCTATCCATAGCCATATATTATGACTATGAGATATCATAAATGGACGTCAAGACTGCCTTTTAAAATGGTAATCTTGGGGAGACCATCTACATGGTTTAACCAGAAGGATTCATTGAACAAGATCAAGAGAAAAAGGTTTGCAAGCTTAATCGGTCCATTTATGGACTGAAACAAGCATCTAGATCTTAGAATATAAAATTTGATATTGCGATCAAATCTTATGGCTTTGATCAGAATGTTGATGAGCCTTGTGTTTACAAGAAAATCATCAACAGCTCAGTAGCTTTCCTTATGCTGTATGTGGATGATATCCACTCATTAGGAATGATATAGGTTTTTTGACTGACATTGAGAAATGGCTAGTTACCCAATTCCAAATGAAAGATTTGGGAGAGGTGCAGTTTGTTCTAGGGATACAGATCATAAGAGATCATAAGAATAAAAGGTTGGCCTTGTCTCAAGCATTTTACATTGACAAGATGCTTGTCAGATATTCGATGCAAAATTCCAAGAAGGGTTTATTACCTTTCAGACATGGAATTGTTTTCTCTAAGTAACAGTGTCCTAAGACACCTCAAGAGGTTAAGGAAATGAGACGGATTCCCTATGCATCGGCTATTGGTAGCCTTATGTATTCAATGTTATGTATTAAACCTAAAATTTGCTATGCAGTAGAGATTGTCAATTGTTATCAGTCCAATCCAGGATTAGATCACTGGACGGCGGTCAAAATGATCCTCAAGTATCTTTGAAGAATGAGAGACTATATGCTCGTGTATGGAGATAAGGATCTGATTCTTACAGGTACACAGACTCTAACTTTCAGACTAATAGAGGTTCTCGAAAATCCACATAAGGGTCAGTGTTCACTCTGAATGGAGGAGCTATAGTATAGCGAAGCATCAAGCAAGGATGCATCGCGGACTCCACTATGGAAGCCAAATGCGTAGCTGCTTGTGAAACTGCTAAAGAGGTTGTTTGGCTTAAGAAGTTCCTTGTTGATTTGGAAGTTGTTCTAAATATGTCTTTGCCCATCACACTTTATTGTGATAATAGTGGTGCTGTGGAAAATTCTAAGGAACCTCGGAGTCACCAAAGAGGCAAGCACATAGAATTGGAAATATCATTTGATCTGGGAGATTGTGCATCGCGGTGATATGATTGTCAGAAGATTGCGTCGGAGCACAACGTTGTTAATTTGTTTACAAAGGTTCTCACGGCTAAAGTTTTCGAGGGTCATCTGAAAATTCTGGGTCTACGGGATATGCGACACCTTGTCTAAGGCAAGTGGAAGATGTTACTGGGTATAGTTTATGCCCTAGTTTAGTGTATTTTGTATTGTCTTTGTATTGTACATTAGTCTCCCTAGGCTTTAGGACAAGTGGGAGATTGTTAGGAATGGTGTCCTAAATCTTCTTATAATCTCATAGTTTGTAAACTCTGTATAAACATATTGTTATTAATAAAATAAGTATTATTTTATAAGCATTTACTCAATCCAATAAATTAAGATCCGAGGTTATTTTATGTAAATTTAAACAAGTATGTAGAGACATACAGGTGAATCTCGTTTAAATAATAACCTAAATGGTTTGTAGTAGATGGATAAGGTTGGGTATCTTATCCTGTGATACTACGGATACGGCCCGCTTTGTAGATGTTACAAGTCTTGTGAAGTGCTACAAATGATCTGATCTTAATGATTCATGTAGATACATGCGAGCGGAGGTATCCTATACAAAGAGTTTGTATAAGATCGGACCATGAAATGATTAGTCTCTTTATATAACACCATTGATAATAGAGACTTACATTTCACTAGGATGACCATAGGTGACATGACCTGAATCCTGAGTGAGTTGTAAACTCCTACTTATGAAGGCGGTCCTTCGATTTGTATGGGTGAGAGTGACCATATTGCTAACTCAACAAGCCTACCATTTTGGGGATTCGTCTGATTGGGGAGCTGAGAACTCAGCTTCACAAGACATAATTCACTCCTTCCCGATGTAGGGGTAAGCAGATAAATTGCTTCATTAAGGGTTGATTTTGAGTCTTAAACATAGTGGCCACACCCTCTCTGTTGGGTTTTATGCCCTAAATCTCGTAGGATCCTATAGTTTGTAAACACATGTATGAACAAATACTTTGTGATATATAATATATGAAATTTTATTTGCTTCAGTCTATAAAATATGAGATATTTTAGTTGCATTAACCACAAACCAATAAATTAAGATCCATGGTTATCGTTGTAAATTAAGCATGTATGTGGAGACATACAAGTGGATCGTGCTTTAAGTAATAACCTAAATGGTCTGTAGTATATGGATAAAGGAGGGATACCTTATCCTGGTGACACTACCAGTATGGCTCGCTTTATAGGTGTTACAAATATTGTAAAGTGCTACAAATGATCTGATCCTAATCATTCATGTATTAGACATGCGAGTGGGGATGCATTATACAAAGGAGTTTGTATAAGACCGGACCACGAAATTTTTAGTCTTGTTATACAATATTGTTCATAATTGAGACTTTTATTTCACTAGGATGACCATAGGTAACATGACCTTAATCTTAAGTGAACTGTGAGCTCCTGCCTATAACAACGATCCTTTGATTTGCATGGGTGAGAGTGGCCAGATCGTCGACTCAACAAGCCTACCATTTTGAGGATTCATCTAATTGAGGAGCTGGACTCCGCTACACAAGACAAAATTCACTCATTCCCTGAAGCAGGGGTAAGTAGATAAATTGCTCCCTTAAGGGTTGATTTCGGGGCTTGAACAATGTGGCGCCACACCTTCTCTTGGCCCAAGAAGGGTTTAGTCATAGTGAGACTATGATCTATTGTTCATTAGAGAATCAGTGGTACTTAAGAAGTTAGAAGTAACTATAGAGGCAAAACGGTAAATTGGCCTAGATGTACTTACGAGTGATTTGTGAAGGGTGATAGTACTGTTGATTGGTTATATCAAATGGATACAGAAATATATTTGTAGTGCGAAGAGTACAACTGTCGGTCTTTAATGGAGTGCCCGACAGTTAATGGATGGTGGATATCATGATTAAAGAGTTTAGTTAGTTATTTACGTACCATTGGAGCTTCAAGCTACAGGTTCATAAGGTCCCCTTGGTAGCTCAGTGGATTTAAGTTGAAAATAAGTTATTAGGTTAGTTTGAAATGTTCAAATTAACAAAAGGAAATTTGATTATATATGATATAATTAAATTGATTCAATTATATATGATATAATTGATTTGTGGTATTTGATACATTATTATTTGATTAGATGAATTAATATAAATATGATTTATATTAAATGTCATAAAAAGAGAAAAAGAACTATGGTTTATGTTACATATGATACAATATTAAAACTATAGGTTATAAATATAATATGATAAGTTAGTTATTGTATTTATTTATAAATTATTAATTATGAGATAATTAATTTTCTTTTTCTCCAATAACCACCTTAGTGGGTGGTTATACATGGTTTATAGTAACTGTGAGATAAAAGGAAAAATAGTTTTCCAAATCATTCAGTCGATACGTCTCACATATTCATCATCGAGTAAAAGGAGTTTTACTACACGATAGCCTTAGAGCATAAATGATTGAGTAAACAATTCTAGATGATAGATTTCTTCTTCTATATGATTGGTTATCACATACACGATCGTCTACTTCCTCCATCCCTCTATCCAAAATCATACAGAGCCCACAACACCTGGATTCTCACACCGAGAATACCAAGGTAATCTTCTAGTGGTGTCGAGATTCGAGGATCGAGGATCAAGTTATACTCGCTGGTGATCGAGGATTTTCCAATTGCTCATTGCGTTCGTGACTGATCGAGGAACATACGTGAAGAAAGAGTTCTTCAAAGGTATTGTTTACTCGATCCTTTATATTTAATTTCGAAGCATGTTGTAATTTATCGTTTAATGCATAATCGTTTCTGTATGATCGTAAATGTTTCTTTTCTTTCATAATAGAGTTTGGAATGATCCACTTCCACTCACTGGTCCTCTAGTTTTAGAGTTCCTTCAATTGGTATCAGAGCCAGGTTATTCTGATTTTCCAAATTCCATTGATGTATTGAATTTCATTTACAGTCTTGCTGGGTTTTATGTTTTGTGCAATGCATTTAAGTGTTAGATATGTTTGTGGATGTTGTTGGTTGATGTTTACAGGATAATTTCCTCTGTTTAAGCTTTCTTTACTTTTCCATAAGTTAATTTGTAAGAGCCTTGCGTTTTTGGGCATAATTAACTTACTATCAAGTATGTATTCAAGTTTTTATTTTTTTTGAGTCATTCGTGATGAAGCTTCAAACGCATGAAGATGTTGTTCGCTTCGAGGGAGAAGATGATTCGTTGGTCACATCGTGTAGCCTAAGCTAAATGATCGTCTAGATTTGGCTATGTGACCGTGTAGAAAAGTTCTACTCGATCGTGTGGTATTTGCTAAATGATCGCATTGCTAATGCTACGTGAACGAGTAAAGAGTTTACTCGATCTTATTGCGTTGGCTACTTGATTGTGTAGACGCTCAGGGTAAACGATCACAGAGTATATGATACTTGACGCATGGCACGCGCGCTAAATGATCATGTAGGCCAACATGCTCATTACATAGTCACTGGCTACACGACCACTCAGTATAAGATACTCGACGCTTGCTCCTCGATCGTTTAGACAATCATGCTTCATCGCATAGTTGTTGTCTACTCGATCTCATAGCATGCATTGCTCGATGTGCGCTGCACGATCGTGTAACCTTCATGCTTATCGCATAGTCCAAAGGCACGCGATCCACGTTACACGATCGTTTATACTCGCTAAGCGTTACTCAACGATCTGAAAGAGTTGCTACACGATCAAGTGACGAGGCTTCGATTGGGCGATTCAAGACCCGGTTCGCCTGTTTGAACCAGTTGACTCGATGTTTTTTTTAATAGTTAGTTTTTTTTTCCGGTTCTGAGGCTAATTATCCCGATCCATCAATTTTTTAATGAATATATATGTGATGTATGTTTAATTATATGTTATAATGTATGTCATATAGTTTTAAAACCCACCATATGTTATGCATTCATTCATGCATCATTTTTATATCATAAGTGTTATAATATAGTAGTTTGCATGATTAAATTACTTTAAAGCATGCTCATGCATCATATAATATAAGAGTTATAATATATGTATGCATCAAAGCATATTCATGCATCATCTTTATATTATAAGTGTTATAGTATAAGGGTGTATGTTAGCATATATACTTAGTTCATTACAAGTTATATAAAAGTTATATATAGTAATGAATGAACATTGCATGAAGCATGACACTTAGGTTTATTTATAAAAGTTATAGATACCTTGTATATACCTGGCTTAGCAATGTGGTTGGTTTCGATTGTTTCATTTTTTATAAGTGTTATAATTAATGAAATTAGAATTAAAATCAATAAGAAAGACTTGCACGTAAACTTAGGCTTTAATCATGTTTTAAAATTTGATTGAGATAGACCTAAGGTCACGGTACTAATGAGATTAGAAACCTAAGTTTAATCTTTTAATTCGGTTTAATAGGATTAAATTGACTAATAAAAAGAGTAAATATGTACCAAATCTATCTATAAGGGACCTTTTGGCTAAGGCTGGTTTTGGCTAGGCTGGGATACTTAAGTCGATGGAAACGTCGCACCCCTACCTGGGAACCTACCTGGAAAGGTGAATTAGATAGATTTGCTGCATGCATGCAAATTTGATGAAAGTCTGTTAAAGTGTTTAATAAGACTTGAATCAAACTTGTTTAATCATCAAAAGAAGTGTTGTTTTTTAGCAAATTAAATATCCACTTAGATAAAATCAGTAGCCAAATCTTTCAAGTTAATAAATCCCTAGGTAGAACATTCAGTGGGAGGTAATTGGGGTATATGATACTTCACTTTACCTCTACACGTTTCTCCCTAAAAGTTCACACCGTGAGATCTATCCTCGACCTCGAGGCACCCTGAGAGTATCCCTCTATAGGATGGCATTTGGGTAGGTCAATACCAAGGTGAATGGAGAGAATGTTCATAGTAAGTGGGAGCGGGACGTGTGACAACATATCCCACGGTCTCTCTCATTAGGTTGGATAACATTTTTGTGCATCGCCTCGAGGCACCCTGGGAATGTCCCCCTAAAGGATGGATGTATTTGCACAACTTTTTATCTGATCTCCAGAAATGGATAGGGTTTCTTTAGTCTCTTGTCCTAATTTTCTTTTCCCCTACGATGGGTACATTAGGGTGGGACTCTAGGGCCTAAAATGGGGAGTTATACTTACACAAAATTGTTAAGGATGTTAACAAATTATGGACCGAACAATGGTGACTGTTAGATTCAGTTACAAAGAGTTTTTTTTTGTCTAATGGTTGAGATTGTCTCATTCCAGTGAAGGGGTACTTAATCACCCAAACGGTGACTTTTGTACTGCCTTACTAGGGCATCATTGCAAAATAGATGTTACTTAGGGTACAATAGAACTATTTTTCTAAAACTTAATTGGTGTTAAAAGTGGTAATGCAAGTAGACTCATTAAGTTTGTTCTTTTTTTCAGCAACTTTTAAAAAATGGCTATCGCTACTCTTGCTCTTTTAGCCGCTGATAAAATGACTGGCAAAAACTACGCTAGTTGGAAAAACACAATAAGCACAATACTAATCATCGATGACCTGAGGTTTGTCCTTATGGAGAAGTGTCCTCCTATTCCACCTTCCAACACCACTCAAAATGTCCGAAAGGCATACGAGAAATGGACATGGGCGAACGAGAAGGCCCGAGCGTATATCTTGCCCAGCCTTGATGATGTTTTGGCCAAGAAGTATGAGCCCATGATCACTGCATGTCAGATCATGGAGTCCCTGAGGGGAATGTTCGAACAACCGTCCGTGCAGCTCAGGCACGACTCTCTTAAGTTCATCTTCAACTCCAAGATGAAGAGGGGTACATCTGTTCGTGAACATATTCTGAACATGATGATCCACTTCAATGTGGCGGAGATGAATGGGTCTAGCATCGATGACGCCAGCCAAGTTATCATCATTCTGGAGTCGTTACCAGAAAGCTTCCTTCATTTCGTTAGCAACACCGTTTTGAACAGGGTTGATTACAACCTTACAACTCTACTGAACGAGTTGCAGACATTCCAATCTTTGCTAAAAAGCAAGGAGAAGAAGGTTGGTGAGGCAAATGTTGCTTCAGCTTCCAAAAAATTCTATGGAGGTTCGACCTTTGGAACTAATTTTGCACCTTTTTCTTCCGGCACTAGCAAATGGAAGAAGAAGAAGGGTAGTAAGGGGAAGGGGAAGGCGCCTGCTAACGCACAACCTGTTGCTCCATGGGTAGGCGACCAGCGCTGATTGACAAGGGAAAGTATTTCCATTGCAACCAGGACGAGTACTGGAAGCGGAATTGCCCACATTATTTGGCTGAGAAGAAGAAGGCCAAACAAGGTAAATATGATTTACTGGTTTTGGAGACTTGTTTAGTGGAGAATGATGATTCTGCCTGGATTATTGACTCTAGGGCCACTAACCATGTTTGTTCTTCATTTCAGGGAATTAGTTCCTCAGCTTGAGACTGGTGAGATGACGATGCGAGTTGGAATCGGACACGTCGTCTCAGCATTGGCAGTGGGAGGACTCCGATTGACTTTATAGAATAGGTTTATCATTCTGAATGATGTATATGTAGTTCTTGAATTAAAGAGGAACTTAATTTCTATAAAGTCTTCGCTAGAATATAAATACACCTTGAATTTTTTAGTAAATAAAGTGTTTATTTCGAAAGATGGTGTTGATATATGTTCGGATAAACTGGAAAACAATTTGTATGTGCTAAGGCCGTTACAAACAAATTCCCTCCATAACATAGAGATGTTTAAAACTGCAGTAACTCAAAACAAACGACTTAAAGTTTCTCCTAAATAAAATGCACAACTTTGGCATCTACGTTTAGGGCACATCAATCTCAATAGGATTGAAAGGTTGATGAAGAATGGACTTCTAAACGAGTCAGAGGAAAATTCTTTACCTGTGTGCAAGTCATGCCTTGAAGGAAAAATGACTAAAAGGCCTTTTACTGGAAAAGGTTATAAGGCCAAAGAGCCTCTAAAGTTAGTGCATTCAGACCTTTGTGGTCTGATAAATGTGCGAGCTAGGGGAAGCTATGAATACTTCATCACTTTTACTGATGATTATTTAAGGTATGGGTACGTTTATTTAATGTAACATAAGTCTGAATCCTTTGAAAAGTTCAAAGAGTTCAAGGCTGAAGTTGAAAATGCATGAAGTAAAATGATTAAAACACTTCGATCTGATGGAGGTTGAAAGTTTTTGGATTATGAGTTCCAGAATATTTGATAGAACATGAAATAGTTACCCAACTCTTAGCACCTTGTACACCTCAGCAAAATGGTGTATCGGAGAGGAGAAATTGAACCTTGTTGGACATAGTTCGGTCGATGATGAGTTACGCTTCTTTACCAGACTCGTTTTGGGATTTTGCAGTAAAGACTACAGTATACATCTTGAACTGCATTCCTTCCAAAAGTGTTGTCAGAACACCTTTAGAGTTCTGGAATGGGCGTAAAGCTAGCTTACGTCACTTCCGCATCTACGGTTGCTCAACACATGTGCTTGAGGCTAATCCTAAGAAACTAAAACTACGTCCGAGGCTATACCTAATTGTAGGCTACCCCAAAGGGACACGAGGGGGTTATTTTTATGATCCTAAGGAAAACAAAGTGTTTGTATCGACAAATGCTAATTTCTTGAGAAGGATCATATAAGGAAGCACAGTCCTAAAAGTAAAATCGTGTTGAATGAGCTTTCAAAAGAAACTACTAAAACTTCAACAAGAGTTGTTGAATAGCCTGCTACCTCAACAAGATTTGTTGATGTGAGTTCATCTAGTACGTCAAATCCACCTAAAGAGTTGAGGGAACCTCGACGAAGTGGGAGCGTTGCGAACCCACCTATTTGTTACATGCGTTTAACCAAAATCCTAGCTATGGTAGTTGATGGCGAGGTTGAGGATTTATTGTCTTACAAGAAGGCAATGGAGGATGTTGACAGAGATGAATGGGTCAAAGCCATGGAGCTCGAGATGGAGTCTATGTACTTCAACTCAGTTTAGGATCTTGTAGATCAACCTGGTGGGGGTTACACTTATAGGTTGCAAATGGATCTACAAGAAGAAACGGGGTGTTGATGAAAAGGTGCAAACCTTCAAAACTAGACTGGTGGCAAAGGATTATACCCAGGTGGAGGGAGTCGAGTATGAGGAGACTTTCTCGCCTGTTGCCATGCTAAAGTCTACCTACATCCTCCTATCATTGCCTCATATTATGACTATGAGATATGACAAATGGATGTCAAGACTGCTTTTCTGAATGGCAATATTGAGGAGATCATTTATATGGTGCAACCCGAAGGATTCATAGACCAAGGTCAAGAGCAAAAGGTTTGCAAGCTGGATCGGTCCATTTATGGACTGAAACAAGCATCTCGATCTTGGAACATAAGGTTTGATACTACGATCAAACCTTATGGGTTTGACCAAAATGTTGATGAGTCTTGTGTCTACAAGAAAATCATCAACAGATTAGTAGTTTTCCTAGTGTTGTATGTAGACGATATCCTACTCATGGGGAATGATGTAGGCTTACTGACTTCAGTTAAAAACTGGTTAGCGACCCAATTCCAAATGAAAGATTTGGGAGAGGCTCAATTTGTTCTTGGGATTCAGATCTTTTAGTATCGAAAGAACAAAATGCTAGCACTGTCTCAGGCATCATACATTGACAAGATGTTGATCAAGTACTCGATGCAAAACTCCAAGAGAGCCTATTGCATTTTCGGCACGGAGTTACATTGTCTAAGGAACAATGTCCTAAGACACCTTAAGAGGTTGAAGAAATGAGACGGGTCCCCTATACATCTTCTGTAGGCAGTTTGATGAATGTGATGTTATGTACTAAACCTGACATCTAGGGTCCTTCACATAATCTCTTACCATGCCCCTTCCTCTTTTGATGCTGTCATACCCATATCCGTACTCATACCCTATATACAATATGTTGTGGAGATAGTCAGTAGATATCAGTCTAATCCAGGATAAGGTCACTGGATAGCTGTCAAGAACATCCTCGAGTATCTTCGGAGAACGAGAGACTATATGCTTGTGTATGGTTCTAAGGATTTGATCCTTACAGGATACATGGACTCTAATTTTCAGACTGATAAGGATTTTAAAAAATCCACTTTAGGATCCG
The DNA here is from genome assembly GCF_009727055.1 of Benincasa hispida. Classification (NCBI taxonomy): domain Eukaryota; kingdom Viridiplantae; phylum Streptophyta; class Magnoliopsida; order Cucurbitales; family Cucurbitaceae; genus Benincasa; species Benincasa hispida. The sequence continues at coordinate 38,364,911 of NC_052352.1, forward strand.
TGTTCACTCTTAACGGAGGGGTTGTAGTATGGCGAAACACCAAACAGGGGTGCATCGGCGACTTATGAAGCTGCTAAGGAGGTTGTTTGGCTCAAGAAGTTCCTAGCTGATCTGGAAGTTGCTTCAGACATGTCTAGGTCCATCACCCTTTATTGTGATAATAGTGATGTTGTGGAAAATTCCCGTGAGCCTTGAAGTCAGAAGTGCGACAAGCACATAAAGCGGAAATACCATCTCATCCGAGAGATTGTGCATCAAGAGGACATGATGTAGGATTGTATCAACAGCAGCGGAAGCACAAGGATCATCTAAGCACTCAAATTCACTCATTTTGGAAAAATATAAAGCATGCTCTTGCAGAAAAAAGTGAGTTTCAAGACATACCTCTTGTAGAACTTCTTCAAAGCTCATTCACCAACTGCTATCTTCTCCAAATCTTGTTGTAGACCACCTCAAGATCTTCCCCACTATTCTCTTGGTGCTCTAGATTGAGTTGTGGGACTCAAAACAAGCTTGAATCAAGGGTAGAAGGAGAAATGCTTACTACAGAAAATCAGCTGAAGAACACTTTCTTCAAACAAATTTTTCTCTCAAAATCTCTATGGATTGCATGCCCGATTTTCACTCCAATCTCTTCATTATATTGCAGATCAACATGCAAAGAGAAGAGTTGCATGAGTTGCAGCTCATGCTTGGAGAAGACAAGGCCAAGATATTGCTTTATGTGGAGCTACTTAGGTGATGGATAATGGAAAACTCTTTTTCCATTTGGTGTGATTTTGGTTTTCCAATTTTCTAATTTTATCTAAAAATTAAAAATTGATTTTATAAAATCTATTTTAATTTTAAAATAAAATTTAATTAATTTCATAAATTAATTATTAAATAAAACTTAATTAATTTAATATCAAATATTAAATTAATCTTAACACATATCCATCTTTATATATTTAAATCATCTTTAAATATATAAATTCTCCTATTCCGTTTAATTCTAAAATTAAATATATAATTACTAATTCACTTTATTCTAATTTGAATATTTCAAATTAACTTATCACGTTATTCTAAAGCTAGTCCGTTACAAGCTAGTAGGGGGACCTCGCGGACCTACAGATCATGGGCTCCAACGATCCGAGATTAATTGCTAAACTCATTAGACCAAATTAATCTCCATTCGTTAACTAATGGGTCACTTCACTAAAGCTCATAGTTGCACTTCCCTCACTGTAGATATATTATGTCCACATGATTTAACCATAATCAGCAAGTCGTCCCTTCACAGGTTGTTCGTAATAATAGTTGGGTCAAATATCTGTTTTACCCCCAAGATTACGTCTTATTCCTCAAGTCTCTACTAATCCTCTAATGAACAACTGGTTTGTGATCCAATCACTAAATTAAACTCTTTCAGCCCAGTGAGAGGGTGGGGCCCCTTGTTCAAGACCTGGATTCAGTATTTGAGAGAACAACCTTGTCAGTACTTGAGAGAAAAACCTTTCTCCTATCCTTAAATTGGGTAGGCATGAACTCCGTCTTGCACCCTATGTCCTCAGCTATCTATCTGGTATTACCCCTGAAATAAGAGTCTTATTGAGTCGACGTTGTTGAGCCAATCCTCAACTATGCAAATCTAAGGGCAATCTCGGATAAACAAAAGTTCACAATTAGCTCAGGATTAAGATCGAGTTACCTAGGTCATCTAGGTGAAATAGTCAGTCTTAAAAATTAAACAACGTTATAAAGTAAGAGTCACTTATTTCTTGGTCCTGATCTTATGCAAACTCATTGCATAGGGCACCCCCACTCCTCATGTCATAACATGAACGAATTAGGATCACATCGTATGTAGCACTTTCCAACTCAGTGTAACAACTATAGAGTAGGCCGCATCCAATGGTGTTACCAGAATAAGGTACCCAACCTCATTTATGTAGCATAGATCATTTTGACTATTTACTCGAACCTGATCCACTCTTATGTCTCCACATAAAGTTCAAGTACTCATACAATAGTCATGGGTCTTAGTTTATTGGATTTAAACTTTCATACAATTTATGAGATCAATAACAAGTATATTGATTATAGAAGATATTTATCATTTTACAAACTTCGAGATTTTAGGACATAAAACCCAACACGTGATTGTCACGAAGATAGCTTTGGAGCATAAAGTTGCTGATCCGTTTACAAAGGCTCTCACGGCTATAGTGTTTGAGGGTCACCTGCAGAGTATGAATCTATGGGACAGACCACGGTTGGACTGGAGCAAATGGGAGATCTTGTACTGGGCATTTGTGCCCTAGTATATTGTTTTGTGTACTTGTAATGTGATTATCTTGTACACCCCACTAGCTTTAGGATAAGTGGGAGATTGTTGGGGTTGATGCCTTAAATCTCGTAGGATTCTATAGTTTGTAAAAACATGTATGAACAAACACTTTGTGATATATAATATATGGTATTTTATTCACTTCAATCTATGAAATATGAGATATTTTAGTTGCATTAATCACAAACCAATAAAATAAGATCCATGATTATCGCTGTAACTTAAGCATGTATGTGGAGACATACAAGTGGATCGTGCTTTAAATGATAACCTAAATGGTCTGTAGTATATGGATAAAGAAGGGATACCTTATCCTGGTGACACTACGAGTGTGACTCGCTTCGTAGGTATTGCAAAAGTTGTAAAGTGCTACAATTGATCTAATCCTGATCATTCATGTATTAGACATGCGAGCGGGGATGCTCTATACAAAAGAGTATGTATAAGACCAAACCACAAAATATCCAGTCTTGTTATATAACGTCGTTCATAATTGAGACTTTCATTTCACTAGGATGACCATAGGTAACATGACTTTAATCCTGAGTGAGTTAACTCCTACCTATGAGAACGATCCTTTGATTTGCATGGGTGAAAGTCCAAATCGCCGACTCAACAAGCATATCATTTTGGGGATTCGTCTAATTGGGGAGTTGGAAACTTAGCTACATAAGACGGAATTCACTCCTTCCCTGAAGTAGGGGTAAATAGATAAAATTCTCCCTTAAGGACTAATTTTGGGTCTTGAACAATGTAGCGCCACACCTTCTCTTGGCCCAAGAAGGGTTTAGTCATAGTGGGACTATGATTTATTGTTCATTAGAGAATCAGTAGTACTTAAGGAGTTAGATGTAACTATAGGGGAAAAAGGGTAAATTGACCCAATTGTACTTACGAGCGATTTGTGAAAGGTAATCGTACTATTAATTGGATATATCCAATGGACACAGAAACATATCTGTAGTGCAAAAACTGCCACTGTCGGTCTTTATGGAGTGTCTAGCAGTTAACGAATGGTGGATATCGTGATTAAAGAGTTTAGTCAGTTATTCAACATACCGTTGGAGTTTCAAAACTACAGGTTCCATAAGGTTCCCTTGGTAGCTCAATGGATTCAAGTTGAGAATCAGTTTTCTGGTTAGTTTGAAATGTTCAAATTAACAAGAGAGGAATTGATTAATATATGATATTATTAAATTAATTCAATTTATATATGATATAATTGATATAATGTATTTAATACATTATTAGATTGGAAGAATTAATATAAATATGATTTATATTAAATACAATAAAAAGAGAAAAAGAACTATGGTTTATGTTGCATATGATGCAATATTAAAACTATAGGTAATAAATATAATATGATAAGTTAGTTATTATATTTATTTATAAATTATTAATTATGAGATAATTAATTTTCTTTTTCTCCAATAACCACCTTAATGGGTGGTTATACACGGTTTATGGTAACTGTGAGATAAAAGAAAAAAATAGTTTTCCAAATCATTCAGTCGATACGTCTCACATATTCATTATCGAGTAAAAGGAGTTTTACTACACGATAGCCTTAGAGCCTAAACGATCGAGTAGACGAGTCTATACGACAGACTTCTTCTTCTATATGATTGGTTATCGCATACTCGATCGTTTACTTCCTTCATCCCTCTATCTAAAATCATATAGAGCCCACAACTTCTGGATTCTCACACTGAAAATACCAAGGTAATCTTGTGGTGGTGTCGAGTTTTGTTCGAGGACCGAGGATCGAGTTGTACTTGCTAGTGATCGAGGATTTTCCAAGTGCTCGTTGCGTTCGTGCTGTTTGTTGCGTTCGTGACTGATCGAGGAACATACATGCAGAAAAAGTTCTTCAAAGGTATTGTTTACTCGATCCTTTGTATTTAATTTCAAAGCATACTATAATTTATCGTTTAATGCATAATCGTTTCTATATGATCATAAATGTTTCTGTTCTTTCACAGTGGAGTTTTAAACATTTCAGTATTTCAAAGCATACTATAAAAGTTCTTCCACTCACTGGTCCTTTAGTTGTATCACTCTCTTGGGAAGAGAGGACTCAGTCATAGTGGGACTATGACTTATTGTTCATTAGAGAAATCGGTGGTACTTAAAAGGTTAAATGTAACTATAGTGGCAAAACAGTAATTTGACCCAACTGTAATTATGAGCAATTTGTGAAGGGTCATCGCATTATTGATTGATTATATCCAATGGACATATATCTGTAGTGCAAAGAGTGCAGCTATCAGTCTTTAGTGGAGTGCCGACAGTTAACAGATGGTGGATATCGTGATTAAAGAGTTTAGTCAGTTATTCACGTACCGTTGGAGCTTCAAGCTATAGGTCCCTAAGGTCCCCTTGGTAGCTCAATGGATTCAAGTTGAGAATCAGTTTTTGGGTTAGTTTGAAATGTTCAAATTAACAAAAGAGAATTTGAGTATATATGATATAATTAAATTAATTAAATGATACATGATATAATTGATATAATATATTTGATACATTATTAGATTGGAGGAATTAATATAAATATGATTTATATTAAATGCCATAAAATAGGAAAAGAACTATGGTTTATATGTTGCATATGATGCAATATTAAAACTATAGGTTATAAATATAATATGATAAGTTAGTTATTGTATTTATTTATAATTTATTAATTATATGATAATTAATATTTCTTTTTTTAAATAACCGGCCTTAGTGGGTGTATACACGGTTTTATGGTAACTGTGAGATAAAAGGAAAAAAGGTTTTCCAAATCATTCAATCGAAAATGTCTCACATAATTCACTATCGAGTAAATGGAGTTTTACTACACGATAGTTTTATAGAGCCTACACGATCGAGCATTGAGTCTATACGATAGTACTCATTTACAAAACGATCGAGCGTCGAGTCTATATGATTGACTTCTTCTACTACACGATTGTGTGATCGCATACTCGATCGTTTACTCCAATATTTCCCTGTATCCAAAATCAACCAGATCACACAAATCCTGGATTCTCACACCAGAATACCAAGGTAATCTTGTGGTTGTGTTTGATTGATTGAGGATCGAGTTTATACTCATTACTAATGTTCGAGGGAATTCGAGTTCTTGATCGTTACATTCGAGTTCTTGTTTGCTGCGTTGCTGAATGATCGAGAGAAATACGTGAAGAAAGAGTTCTTCCAAGGTATTGTCAGTCAATCCATTGTATTTATCTAAGAAGCATGTTGTAATTTATTGATTAATGCATAATTGTTTCTGTATGATTGTAAATACTTGAGTTCCTTCACAATGGAGCTTGGAACAATCCGCCTCCGCTCAAAGGTCCTCTATATTTAGAGTTTCTTCAGAGAGGGTGTGGTGCCACATTGTTCAAGACCTGAAATTAGCCCTTAACAGAGCAATTTATCTACTTACTCTGACATTGGGGGATGAGTGAATTCCTTCTTGTGTAGTTATGTTCCTAGCTCCCCAATTAGATGAATTCCCTAAATGGTAGGCTTGTTGAGTTGGCAATCTGGCCACTCTCACCCATACAAATCAAAGGACTACCCTCATAGATGGGAGTTCACAACTCACTCAGGATTTAGGTCATATTACCTATGGTCATCCTAGTGAAATGTAAGTCTCTATTATGAACGGCGTTATATAATGAGACTAAACATTTTGTGGTCCGATCTTATACAACTCCTTTGTATAGAGTATCCTCGCTCACATGTCTCCACATGAATAATCAGGATCAGATTATTTGTAGCACTTTACAATAATTGTAACACCTACAAAGCGAGCCATACTGGTAGTGTCACCAGGATAAGGTATCCAGCCTTATCTGCCTACTACATACCATTTAGGTTATCACTTAAAACATGATCCACCCTGATAACTTGTAGAAATACAAGTTATTTAAGCCACCTTATCTAGATATTGCAGCCAAAAGTTAGTAAATATGCACCTATTGTATGAAAAATAGCCTAATATTACAATAATTATAAATGTTTGCAATTACGTCCACTAACTCCATAAAGATGGAAGACAAGCCGAATTTTACTCTGTTTTGCAGGAGACCAAGTCACCGCTTGCGCTAAAGGGTCACGGGGAACTGATAAACGCATCTCTGTCACACTGCACCCGTCAATCAACAATGAAGAGACGATCACTACAATGACGGCGCAATACGACAGTCGGTCCAGAGCTGTGTTTCAACCGAATGCGATAATAAAAGCAACACCGCATGCGAACCTAAGATCGAAAGATGCAGCTGAGCAATGCAAAAGCGAAGGATTGAGACACGTGTATAACTAATGGTTGTGCAGAATTGACGATCTGATTGCATAATAGAAGGAATAATATCCCTCCATCTTCGGAATTACCATAACGATCAAGTGGGGACCACAAGGCCGGAGTCAAAGATCTACACCTATAAATACCTCATTGATTTCAGAGAAAATTTATGCTACTTGATGCGGGGCTAAGTGCTACTAGATTATAGAGAAAATGCTAAGCTGAGTGCTTAAAAGAAGAAATCCGGGAAGAAAACGAGATAAGGCCGAGAGGTGAATCTCAGATCTAATCTGCAAACACCCGATTGAAAGCTCTATGCAAAGATCCCTGCTACCGGTGGAGCAAGCCTGAGAGGAAAGCTCTTCCTACCATCAAATCCATCCTATCCGACAATCAGATCTCCATCGAATCAGTGCCAAGACATTGGCACTTGTTTGTATCTGTTCTATCTCTTTCATCGTTGTATTTCTCGTTCTCTTTATCTCTTCATTCACACACCATGTATCAAACGCTTAATAGAGATATTAAAGGTTTCGATAGCTTTCATTTATCATTTTCTATCTTTTTTCGTTCACCCGTCAATCACTTTCTTCATGATATCTTCTTAATTCCCTGGTAAGCAATGTGAATTGACCAAGTACTTAGTCTATATTAGAGATATAAAATGCGTTTAGCTAAGGCATGCTAGATGACATCTTCACCTAGGAGAACAGAAGTAAAGATGCTATGCTGATCTATCGAGAGAAGGTCAGAATAATGAATTAACTAAAGGAGTAGTACTTCCAAACATGGAAGCAACCTTACGTTCATTACGCTAGTCTCTGTTTCACCACAGACATGTGGGAGCGCAGCCGATCATTGAGAGATGTATGCCAAGAGAAAAGCAGAACAGTATTTGTAGCTTCAATGCAATTAAGAACTTGCGTTGTTTATATTATTTGTCTCTCTCTTTCTATTCTATTCATAATATTTGTCGCTGCATCCCACGTCTTTGCATAACTTTCACAGCCAGCCTTGACCCCAGCATCTTGTACATGAAGTCTGTATCTTGTATCATCTAGCTTAGGTTTACTGTATTTTTATGTTATTATCGCATCTTTACTGCTTTCCTTTATTATACCTATAGAAACACACTTTTAAAGATTGAAAACCTGGTAGCACATATCATGAACGTACCACAATAACCTAACCCAGTCCCCGTGTTCAACCTCGGATCACACCGAGAAACTTGCGGTGAAATTATACTTGGTTCCATCATAAGGAAACTTGTGACAGGGCATGGTATACTACATGAACATCCATAATTAACGCATATTTAGAAGTAATATCGCATCATTATGAGCATAGAACATCATACGTCTTTAGCATCCAAAGTAAGTCGATAAGTTTATGGCGCCGTTGCCGGGGATTTGGTTAACGGTTTATTGTTTGAATATTTTTATGTTATATGCAGGACAGATCTCATTGTACTGGCTGTTCAACGTGGAGAGCAGCCTGGCAGTTTATGAGTCTTGGTGCTGAGCCGGAATTTGTAACTAACCCTGAGATCGAGCGAACTTTCTGCACAAGGGTACGTCAGAACCAAATTAGGCGAAAAAAGGTAGGCAGCATGGCGGACAACAATGATAACGCGGTGCCAGTTGCAAACCAAGGTGATGTTCAACTAGCTTAGGATCTTGTTTTCCTGGCGGCTGACTGCAACATCCCGATGCGTAAGTATGGGGCACCCAATTTGTATGATTTTTTGCTTGGAATCTCGAGGCCAACTGTGGAGGAGAATGCACGTTTTGAGATTAAGCCGGTTATGCTACAGATGATTCAAAATGCCGGGTAGTTTGGGGGTCTGCAAGGTGAAGACCCACATGCCCATTTAACCAGCTTTGTCGAGATGTGGGCAATTTCTCCTTACCTGGCGTGACCCCAGAAAATATAAGATTGTATCTATTCCCTTACACCTTGAGGGATGAGGCTAAGAGGTGGGCTTACTCACTGGAGCCAAATGAGATCACTTCATGGGAGCAATTGGTAGAGCAGTTCATGAAGAAGTTCTTTCCACCTGTTGTCAATGCAAGGTGACAAAAGGATGTGTTGAACTTTGAACAGAAGGAGAATGAGACCCTGAGCACTGCTTGGGTGCGATTCAGAAGACTGGTGAAAAAACTGGCCGCATATCGGGATTCCCGATTGCGTCTTGATGGAAACATTTTACAATGGCCTGAACAGAGCCACGCAGGCTGTTGCTGATGCCTCTACAGCAGGAGGTTTTATGGATAAGACATACACGGAGGCCAAAGTCATCCTCAACCGCATCTCACGAAATATGGATGATTGGATCGACGATGAATATGGATGTTGAGGCGTCGATAGAAGGAAAAATGAAATAGTCATTGTCCCTGCAGAGACAATGACCACGTTGGCTGTACAGATGGCCACGGTGACCTCGATCCTCCAATCAATGGCAATTAACCAAGGAGTCATTGCCCCACAATTAGCATAACCCGCTGCACCGGCTCAAGTGACCGCAATCAGCTGCGTATTGTAGAGGGGCTCACGGAGCTGATGGGTGTCCATTGAATCTTCAACAAATGTGTGCTATTCAGAATAACCCCTTCAGCAATACCTATAATTCGGGCTGGAAGAGTCATCCTAACTTCGGTTGGGGTGGCAATCCCAACCTAGGGGGGCCAGTGAACCATCAAGGGGGCAGTAGAGGAAATCCCCCTTTTCACCACAATTAAGGGCAATCAAGACCGCAAAACCAACAACCATCATCGTCTAACACCTCGGGAGGCTTGTTAGAGACACTACTGAAGAATATATGGATAAAAATGATGCAATGATGCAAGCACATGCGTCTTCTATAAGGAATCTGGAGATCCAAGTGGGCCAGCTGGCCTCTGAGCTAAGAAATCGAACACTAGGAACGTTGCCCAGCAATTCAGAAGCCTCGAGATCTACAAGTAAGGAGCAATGTCCTTAAGATATTGAGCAGACAAGCCTAACCACCTGTGGAGTTGTGGATTGCGATCACCCAGGACAACGCAACTTTCGGTCCATATCTTAGTACTATGTTTAATGCTTTATTGAATTTCTGTCTCTTTAAATTCTGAATTTTGTCTTCAATTCTTCATTTAATTCAATTTTGACTTTATGAATTTATTTCCTCATTCACTTCTCTACATTTAATTCTATCTCACCTTTAATTTTGTGATTTTTTTTAGTCAGTGCGTTGTGCTTTAAATTGTGAATGATTGAGTAATAAAGGAAAATCTATTGCCGCAAGACACAACACTTGTGCTGATGAAAATTGTAAAATAAAAATAATAAAACAATTAACAATAAGAAAGCAAGATGACAATGGACGCATCCCAAACCAATTAGGAATGCTTTGCATTCACCTAACTCAATTGGATTGAGTTGAGGGGTGTGTTGCGCACGCATGTGTCCTTTGCCCGTCCTTAGCCAAATGCACTATGTTGAGGTATCCTCCAGAAATGCGTTAGTTAAGGGGTGTGTTGCGGGGACATATGCGTTGTTGCCCGTCCTCTGCAAAGATACAGTTGCGTTGGTGAGCACAATGCGTTATTCTTTTTCATGCGTCTATTCAAATAAAATATTAAAGAAAAATTCATTTGGAAATTTGGGAAGAAGTCCAATTGATTCGTATTCCCAAGCAATTATGGCTTGGTAGACGAGAGGACACTTTTTCTGAAATTCCATAAATGAGGGAGGTGAAACGACGCGCTTGTTGAGCTACTCGAGGCCAGTCGCCGCGAAAATCGCGTTGGGCCCCACCACAGCCCAACCTATAAATACGACCTCCTCCTTCATTGGAAACCCTTTACCTCACTTTGGCAAACTAGAAACCCTAAGCGTCTTGCATCCCAAACCTTTCTTTCT
>NC_052352.1:38375465-38401339 GCF_009727055.1 Benincasa hispida
CTCCCCAGCAGCTCGAGTTTTTACCAGACCTTTCCAAGCTCGTATCCATGGCTGACCAAACCCCAAACCAATCCGCTTCACCCTCCACCCCTGAACATGTAGCCATGCGAGAGGCAGCATTCCTGGCTGCCAGTCGCAGGCTTGCCGCCCAAGTCCACACTGTTCCTAGACTTGCCAGAAGAGCCCGGAGAAATCCTTTGGCCAGTAGGCCTCCTGTGTTCAAGAAAGGAGGAAGCACTGAGAGCATGCCTATGCCAACACCTATCATCTCCACTAAAAGCGAAAGGAAGAGACGAGATGATACGGAGGTGTTTGGTGACATCCTAAGTACCTTGGAGCAAGGAGGTAGACTGCCGAGGCAGGGGTTGTAAACCAACCACTGCCTACGGAGGAGGAGGCGAAGTTAGTGGCGGATGAACCAGTGAAGAATGGAGTAGTGGTGGTGGGAGAAGTGGTGGTTGAAGAAGAAGAAAAGGAGAATAATGTTCTGGTCCTGGAGACTCAGAAGGCAACTGTCATCGCAAAAATTTATGACGAACCTTCAAGAAGAGAAGAAGAAGAGATCACAGTCAAGGAGGCAAGGAAGCGGAGGTCGCATTAGTGACCCCTAACATTGCGATGGAGGAGATTGCAGGGGATGCGCGACCAGAAGAGGCCGAGAAGAAAGATAAGAAGAGAGAGAAGTAGCCAGAAGAGGCTGAGAAGGAAAATAAGAAGAAGAAGAAGAAGGGAAAGAAGGCTGGAGAGGTGGAGTCTTCACATCATCGCAAGGCAAGAAAGAACAAAGAGCAAAAGGATGATGATGAAGATGAAGAGGCCAAGAAGAAGAGGAAGAAGGAAAAAGAGGAGAGAAGATTGCATCGACGTGAGAAGAAGAAGCAAGGCAGAGGGCTGCGAGCCCTGAGAAGGATGGAGAATCAACCTCCGTAAGGGAGGATAGGGGTGAAACGGCGCAGTTGATGGAACCGACGCAACCTGAAGCAACGCAATTGGTTACGACGGATGAAGGAGAATAAGCAGAGGGAACCCCCTTAATGCGGCGTCGTAGGGAGAATGCACCGCAAGGGTCCACAATTGACCCTCAAAGATTGATTTTGGCATTGGAAGAGAAAGAGAGAAAAAGTAAAGAAAAAGAAGAGAAGCAAGAAAAGATGGAGAGGGGCAAGCTCATCATCGTAGAGGGGAATAGAAGAAGAAGATTGGAGTTTGAAGAGATGCGAAGAAACAATGAGCTGTCCAGACTCAAAGAGATCTGGAAGCGTGAGGAGGAATAGCACCTATTACTGGTCTCTGAGCAGTTTGAAGAAGAGTTTAAGAGAGAAGAGAGAGAAGAAGAAGAAGAAGAGAGGAGGAATAAGGAAGAAGATGACAGATTTTTGTTGGAGGAGAAGAGGAAGAAGCGCGAAGCCAACAAACGGCGCTTATTTAAGAGACAAAGGCAAGCAGCTCGCCTTGTGCTGGCAAAAGGCAAGGATGTAGCAGAAAGCAACGAACTCGCGACAGCCAAGAAGCGATCATTAAAGAAAAAGGGGAACGATGATATGTTGATCGAGATGGGCTTCTACCCTGCGCCGACCCCACTACCTGACCTCATGACGAGCGTAATTGTGGAGCATGGGTGGGACACATTCTGCCAGTGCCCATCCATCATAGTGCCTCACGTAGTGCGAACCTTTTACCGCGGGCGCTTACACGAAAATAGGGATGCGGTGACCTTTAAGGGAGAGACACTATCCTTCAACGCAAGGGACATCAACGAAATTTATCAAATGAAGGACACCCTGATGCGCCAGGGAACAAGATTATTGATGATCCCACAGAAGAGCAGATGGAGGACGTGTTGAAGTTACTAATGCAACCAGGCACAAGATGGTCGGTCTCGCCCAAAGGCATTCGTACCTTAAAGTCCAAGTCCTTGCTGCCGAAAGGAAGGCTCTGGGTTTATTTGGTCAAGAAGCAGCTGATCCCAACAACGCACGACAAAACTGTATCAAGCGATGGAGTCATGGCCGCATACTGTATTGCTCTCGGCATTCCTATCGACGTGGGACAGTTGATCGCGAGGCAGATCAGAGCATTGGTGGGGCATATATAGGGGCAGTACTTCTTCCCGTGGATCGTTTCAAGTCTATGCCTATCTATGGGTGTAGGCATTGATGAGGAGCCCATGCCAGAAGTCCATGTCCTCATCAACATAAAAATCTTGAGGATGCTCCTCAAATATTCTCCACACTGCTCCGAGCTGCCAGCAAAGAGGTCTGCGATCGATTTGAATGAGCTGCTAGAACCCAGACCAAAAAGAAGACAAAGAGAAGATAAGGGAAAAGAGAAGGTCCAGGAATCACCAACGCAAAATCCGGAACCTATAGACGCTCTTCCTTTAGTCATCCAGCCTCTAAGCCCGCCAAGCCCGCCAACGCAATCCTCTTCCCCCTTACATGAGCATTTTACAAACCTTCTTCTTGTCCTCAACTCTCCAGTTTACCTAATAGCCCCACCTTCACCATTAGCATTATCACAGTAACCCACCATTCCACCGCCGCAAGTTGATGACCCACATGATTTAGGTGAAGTCACATCTGCCCAACCCCAAAACGGTGTTGGCGAGACATCGCAGGCACAACCATCCTTCACCTCCATGGCTGCTGAGTTAGCTGAAATAAGAACCCTTTACTCTCAACAACAAGAGCTTATCTCTCAACAGCATCACTTCTTCAATCAACGATTTGAGGTAGTAATGGACCGCATTGATGAGATTCAACGTAGTGCCGCCACATCAAGAGAGGTGTGATCAATATGCAGCGCAACATTTATAAAGTCCATACGCACCAGAGAATGATTGCGAAGCGTAATCAAGAGTACTTCAACTTTCTTACCGAATATCTTCATGGTCCAACAGTACCCCTACATCTCCGGCAGCATTTAAATTTAAAAAGAAGCGCCTCCTGCACCACCTCAAAATCCCCAGATCCCCCTACTTCTCAACCTTAATATTTACACTTTCTTCCAATACGATTTTTTTTATGCAGCCATTCTTTAATTGTATTCAATTCATTTATTATTTGTAAAGTAATCAAAATTCTTTGACTCTTGTACAAGCAATAGAAAATTTGTAATGCGTTCATTTGTAATTTATTTTTATACTTTGTTAATAGTCAATACAATCAGAGTATATATTCACTCCACTTTTTGCCTATGTCTCTTTCTTTATCTTTCTTTGTTAATTTTTGTAATGTTCTTAATCTCTTATTTTTACGATCTTCATTGTGTTGCTATGATGTATTATATGTTTCCACTTAGAAACATTTCCCATACTTAGTAAATTCTGACTAACACTAAGTTAATTCTTAGTTTAGCAGTACTTTACCTTTTATCTTTCAAAGTTCTGCTCAAACCTTCTTTTTGAAATTTTCTTCTAAGTGTTTATCTAAGTCTCTCCAAACAACGCAATGAGAACCTTGCTCATCTTTAAATTTGAGGGTGGGGAAGGTTTGAGCAAATGAGATCAAGATTATGCTATATTTTAGAAAATGTGCCCATTCTCATTTTAAAAAAAAATGTTTTTTTGCGAAACTCCAATGTCAGCGCAAGGGAAAACCTCAAAACTGTCCCAGCCTGATAAGAGTTTAGTTGTGAAAGGAGTCTACTCATAGTTGGATATTCGTATGACACCCGTAGAAGCAAGCCAAAACGAAGGTGGGCTTCCAAGATCAACACAGTATAACAAAAACAAAAGTAAAAGAATGCAAGAGACAACTCCTCTAATTCTCATGAGTTGAAGTTGAAACTGGCACACAACTGTAGTTGGATGTTTGCATGACACCCGTGGGGATAAGCCAAAATGAAGAGTGTAACCATGACCAACAGTCTCTAAATAAAGAAATGATGCAAATTTTTGCTCACCGCATATAGATACATCAAGTTGTTTTGACAAAGAAGAGATAAACATTCTATTTTGAAAACTAGAAAAGCATCTTTGAGCAGAATTTTGTCATATAGAAGAATAAAGTAGGGTTTGCTAAGAATTAGCAAGGATAGAAGGAAATTGCGATGTCTAATAATGTGCCTAAGTGTAACATTCGAAGCAACCAATCGTCGCAAAAATAGAGGACAGGAATTAAGCATGATTGCCTTAGTAGAAGATATGCTTGAGAACAAACATATATCTAAATTTGGGGGTGTGATAACTTGTAGAAATATAAGTTATTTAGGCCACCTTATCTAGATATTGCAGCCAAAAGTTAGTAAATATGCACCTATTGTATGAAAATTAGCCTAGTATTACAATAATTATAAATGTTTGCAATTACGTCCACTAACACCATAAAGATGGAAGAAAAGCCGAATTTTACTCTGTTTTGCAGGAGACCAAGTCACCGCTTGTGCTAAAGGCTCACGGGGAATTGATCAATGCATCTCTGTCACACCGCGCCCGTCAATCAACAATGAAAAGACGATTACCGCAATGACGGCGCAATGCGACAGTCGATCCAGAGCTATGTTTCAACCGCATGCGGTAATAAAAGCAACACCGCATGCGAACCTAAGATCGAAAGATGCAGCTGAGCAATGTAAAAGCGGAGGATTGAGACACGTGTACAACTAACGATTGTGCAGAATTGATGGTCTTATTGCATAACAGAAGGAATAATATCCCTTCATCTTCAGAATTACCATAACAATCAAGTGGGGACCACAAGGCCGGAGTCAAAGATCTGCACCTATAAATACCCCATTGATTTCAGAGAAACTTTATGCTACTTGATACGGGGCTAAGTGCTGCTAGATTATAGAGAAAAGGTTGAGCTGAGTGCTTAAAAGAAGAAATCCGGGAAGAAGACGAGATAAGGCCGAGAGGTGAATCTCAGATCTAATATGCCAAACACCCGATTGAAAGCTCTGTGCAAAGATCCCTGCTACCGGTGGAGCAAGCCTGAGAGGAAAGCTCTTCCTACCATCAAATCCATCCTATCCGACAAGCAGATCTTCATCGGAATCAGTGCCAAGACATTGGACTTGTTTGTATCTGTTCTATCTCTTTCATCGTTGTATTTTCTCGTTCTCTTTATCTTCTTCATTCACACACCATGTATCAAACGCTTAATAGAGATATTAAAGGTTTCGATAGCTTTCATTTATCATTTTCTAATCTTTTTTCGTTCACCACGTCAATCACTTTCTTCAGGATATCTTCTTAATTCCCTGGTAAGCAATGTGAATTGACCAAGTACTTAGTCTATATTAGAGATATAAATGCGTTTTAGCTAAGGCATGCTAGATGACATCTTCACCTAGGAGAACAGAAGTAAAGATGCTATGCTGATCTATCGAGAGAAGGTCAGAATAATGAATTAACTAAAGGAGTAGTACTTCCAAACATGGAAGAAATCTTGCGTTCATTACGCTAGTCTCTGTTTCACCACAGACATGTGGGAGCACGGCCGATCACTGAGAGGTGTACGCCAAGAGAAGAGCGGAACAGTATGTGTAGCTTCAATGCAATTAAGAACTTGCGTTGTTTATATTATTTGTCTCTCTCTTTCTATTCTATTCATAAGACTTGTTGCCGCATCCCACGTCTTTGCATAACTTTCACAGTCAGCCTTGACCCCAGCATCTTGTACATGAAGGGTGTATCTTGTATCATCTAGCTTAGGTTTACTGTATTTTTATGTTATTATCGCATCTTTACTGCTTTCCTTTATTTTATTGCAATTTATATACCTATACAAACACACTTTTAAAGATTGAAAACCTGGTCGCACATATCATGAACGTACCACAATAACCTAAACCAGTCCTCGTGTTCGATCTTGGATCACACCGAGAAACTTGCGGTGGAATTACACTTGGTTCCATCATAAGGAAACTTGTGACAGTGCATGGCATACTACATGACATCCATAATTAACGCATATTTAGAAGTAGTATCGCATCATTATGAGCATAGAACATCATATGTCTTTAGCATCCAAAGTAAGTCAACCGTATGTCTCTACATATATGTCTAAGCTACAAGATAACCATGGATGTTAGTTTATTGGTTTGTGGTTAATGCAATTAATTTTAAAATAAAACATCAAATATTTTATTACATAAATAAAATATTTTGTACATTACAAATACAAACTATAGAACCCTACGAGATTTAGGGCATCAATCCCAACACTAAACACTTTGGTTTGCATTTGAACTAGGAAGAGGAGGGCATTCCTCCGTTAAAATGAATCTCAGTTCATTAACAACTAGTATCGTATTTATGTTTGATTTCCAATTTGAGTAACCCTCGCCATTGAATTTATCAAAAGCTAAGAGTTGAATTATCGAGTTTGACATGCTGAAACATAAATAAATTTTATCAGAAAAAATTAATCTAAATCCAATTTTAGCAAAAGTAATAAAGTGCCCATATTTCTTTATTATTTGCAACAATACGTTTGTGAGTTAGAATAGATGCTACCGAGGGGCAGTCAAATACTCCTTCACCGAAACAAGACATTCTTGACTAAATACTAACTCTAGAATAACTCTTTATTCTATTAGTTATTTAGTTACCGTTTTCTATCAAGAACTTACTAACACTCAGTAACTCTTGTAAGTGTGACCTTCCAATTTTAGATTTCATAGAACGATATGGACAAGCCCCCGATTTGGAAGACAATGTTCAAGACAGAACGAAGAAAACCTATTTATTTCTGAAATTTGAATTGTTCTGAATCCTATGTTACAACTCTCCGAGGGGGTAGCCATGAAAAACAACTAATTAATGTCGCCTAAAAGCGACAGCAGGTGCAATATAAGAATCTCACTTTTCAAACTAATGGAAAAGATCGTAGGATATGTTGACATATTTCTTGCACTCAATTACTATGAACTACTTTCCCTATTCACCTTGTTATTGACCTATACAAGCACTTTCCAAATGAAGCAGTCGCGGTAAAAGTGACACAAAGTCGAGCATGGATCTCACGATGTGAACTCTTAGGGACGTGAGAACTAAAAAAAATTATCATATATATTATTAATCTCCCACTAAAGTATTCTCATTTTTTTGGGTATTTCTCTTACTTAGGTATATTCCTACTAAAAACAATCATAAGTCTAGGCGGTTTATCCAAATATAACGATCATATTTGGATTTTAACCTAGATGTCTAAGTGATAAAACCATTTTATTATCTCACACCACTCATACAAACTCATAAAATCAGGTTAACAATGCTCAATAATTTGGCTATAATCCCCAGGTAGCAGGTGTTTCGTAAACCATCAACTTAAGTACCTCTAGCCTTAGACAGGATTATAGACCAATTGAGTTTGTAACCAAAGTTTTACAAGATAATGACCTATTTTAACTATTAAAACAAGTTGTTATTTGTTAACCCTAAGTGAGCATGTTGTTTTATCTTTGTTATAGATTTTAAATGTCTAACTCATTTTATAACACTTTATAAAACTATAGACATGCTATAACATTCACCAAGCATTCCATATTTCAATATAACAATTATATTAAAATCATGAAACCCTACATCATGCATATTATATATTATAACATATTATAATATACTATCAATGCATGATACATGCTTCCTTTGGTGGGATTTTAAATCAACATGACATACTTTATGCACATACGAGATCTAATTTAATTATACATACATTCATAATGCATAAATAATTAAATTCACATTGAAATGGATTGGTTTTGGCATCTTAAACAAGCAAACAACCTAAATATTACATTAATAAATAGAAAACAGCTTCCCATAGCCTCTGGACCGCTCGACCCGAACCGCCTGAATCGAACCTCCAAGACTTCACAAAGGGTTAAACCGGTCAAAATCAAGTTGAAACAAACCACCAAGGCTTGAACTGGTCAAATTGATTCAGTTGAATCGCTGGTCATCTAGCACGAGCGTGAACTAGGCTGGGATGGACAGCGTCGCAACACTTCATTCCAGCGTTGCAATGTCATGGGTTTTGTTCTTCATTTCTGGGTAGGCTGAAAAACAGCGTTACAACACTACTTCAAAATTGATTTAGTTAGAGCGCGTAGATCCTTAATTGCTTCCATATGTTGAATGTCAACTCCATAAATTAGTACCAGAGCATGCATGTTCATTAAAAAAATATATATAAATAGGGTTTATAGAATACAACCTTTGTAGTTTTCACCAAATTACTCGATTGATCTCCAATTTCTTCTCCAATCTCAGTAGTTGACCGCCACCAAAGCTTCTCAATTATCCTTAGGCCTTAGATTAAAGTGTGGTCTTCAAATTGGGGAGGATTTAAGGTGATTTTTATAGAGTTCGAAGAAAAGACAGAAAAACAGTTTTTCAGCTTTTGTGAATCTCAAAGTTTCAATTCTTCCTCTCCCAAAATCAATTCAATAACTTCAATAAATAAAAGTTGATCATGCAGATGGATGAAACAAGAAGAAACCACTTCATTTTCTATTTCCAAATTAGTGACATGAGGTGGTTTTCAATGGAAAAAGTGGGATGAACCCATTATCCATTTTTTTTTCATAAAATTGATTTAATTTTTTAAAATTAAATCTGAATTTTAAAAACCAATTTTAACTAAATCAGTTTCATAATTTTAAAAATCATAAATCAAAATTTAATCCAATTAATTTCATAATTTTGAATTTCAAAATCCAAAATTTTGATAAATTAATTTGGAAAAATAATTAAACCAATTTAATAAAATTAATTTAATATCAAATATTAAATTAATAAGACGTCTCATCAAATATTTAAATCATATTTAAATATTGTCAACTCTCTAAAACCGTAATGTTTAATTCGTTAATTAAACATCGACTATATCAATAATAATCTAAACCCTAAATTGAATTTGAATATTCCAAATTCTCTCAACACACTATTCTGAAGTTTAATTCTTTTATGGGCTAGTAGAGGAACCTAATGGATCTACAGATCATGAGCTCCAATGATTTGGGATTAATTGGGTAAACTCTTTAAACCGAATTAATCATTATTCGTTAACTACTAAGACATACCACTATAGCTCAGTAGTTGTAATCTTCTCACTGTAGATATATTTTTGTCCACTTGATTTAACCAGTAAATTGATCCTTCACAGGTCGTTCGTATTTACAGCTAGGTCAAAATCACGGTTATACCTCTGTAATACATCCTGCTCCTTAAGTCTCCACTAATCTTCTATTGAACAATTTGTTTACGGTCCAATCAATAAATCAAATCCCTCTCTGTCATGAGAGGGTGGAGCCCCTTTGTTCAAGAACATGAGTCAATACTTAAGGGAACAACCTATTTGCTAACTCTAAGATGGGTAGGAGTGAATTTCTTCTTGCAGGATTATGTTCCCAGCTATCTATCTGGTCTTATCCCTAAAATTGGAGGCTTATTGAGCGGTGATGTTGAACCACTCTCACCTATGCAGATTAAAGGGTAATCCCGAATAAACAGGAGTTCATAGTTAACTCAAAATTAAGATTAAGTTACCTTAGGTCATCAAATTGAAATAGTCAGTTTTAACAATAAACAATTGTTTATAAATAAAAGTGACTATTTCGTGGTCCGATCTTATGCAAACGTCTTTTGCATAGGATTTCTCCACCCGCATGTCTTTACATGAACGATTTTTGGATCACATCATTTGTACCAACTCTATCTCTACATAGTATCCCCTGGAAAAGATACTCAACTCTATCCATATACTTATAGATCTTTTTGGCTATATACTAAAACTTGATTCTCTTTTATATCTCTACATAAAGTTTATTCATATTATAGTCGTGGGTTAGTTTATTGGATTTATAAAAGAGTGCAATTCAATAACTCCTTTATTGATGAAAATTTCAATAATAACTTTATTGTGAATAGAATATTTTTAATGTTTACAAACTGCGAATTTTAGGACATTTTGAACAATATTATAGTTAAAAATTTTATGTCAACAAAAAATAAGTCTTTTTTAAAGAAAATTAAAAACTAATAGTGAGTTCGTGACATAAAAAATGTGATTCACAAAATTGAATACAACCATGTACTTTAGAACCAAACTTTTTTTAAGAATCAAATCTTTTGACTTCAAGGTTGTAATAGCAAAACGTTGACCCATATTTTGGCCTTTTGAACCATACCATGCATGAAACATCACGTATACTTTGTTTGGTTTATTGTCCTTAGTTTCAATTATGTTAAATAAGTTTCAATTATACATAAACACTAGATTTAAATGTATTTAGAAACGAACAAAGATATCAAGGAGAAGAATAATATTTGAAATGTCCAAACAATATGTTACGTTTGATAAACTCTAATCAGGGAGGTCAACTAAAGAGTATTAGGGATTGTTTGATAATTTGCTTCCAAAACGAATGTTCTTCAAAATTATGATATACACGTCGAAACTACACAAATCTGTGATGAACTTTGAAACAATTATTCGAATATATAATTATTGTATTATTGTAGAAATAATTCTCA
The DNA here is from genome assembly GCF_009727055.1 of Benincasa hispida. Classification (NCBI taxonomy): domain Eukaryota; kingdom Viridiplantae; phylum Streptophyta; class Magnoliopsida; order Cucurbitales; family Cucurbitaceae; genus Benincasa; species Benincasa hispida. The sequence continues at coordinate 38,385,949 of NC_052352.1, forward strand.
AACTAAGCTGAAGTTACAGAGGAATTGATTGAAAAGCTTCACCCTCTAATAAGTTGAAGAGCATGGCACTATCATCACAAGATTCAACAGTGCCGCTTAGACTTGAATTCTCAAATATGCTACATTAGCTTAACATGTAATTCAATGTTGATATAAGTGCAACTCAGTGAAAGTCGAAAAACAACCACCCTAGCTGGTATAGAAATCTCATGCTCTGATCAATAACTCGTAGACATTACTGTTGTTGTCAACGCTAACACGCTTCAACATTTCAAAACTTCTACGGCTCCCCAAGAATTCTATCCTTTTGAAAACTGTATGACCAGATTCTGTTGTTTCTCTACTGCAGTAAACCGATCGAAGTCGGTCAGCATGCCTCGAGTCAGTGTGAATTGCCATCTCTATTTCATGTTCTGACATGTTCTCCTGCAATCAGAGCACACAGTTTCATGTAAGAATAGGCAACTCACCTTCCTAATGAACATGCCCAATCTTTAAAGAACGATTGAAATTTAGTGGTGTGAATAACTAATTGAATTTTTGCCGTCATAGTAGTACCTGATAAAATGCATAAATATGATCGAGAATCTGGAAACATGTGAACCCCTTGTTGCTAAAAAACGTCCTTGAAGATGGGCCCATCTCGAAGAAACGATCCACTGGAAATAGTATGGTCAAGTAATGGTTTTTGAATACAACTTCAGATTTCTCACTGCAAGTGAAAGTGAAAAATGAGAAAAGGCAGCTGTGTCCAAGTTCGACACTACCCGAACTACAAGTTCCACATGATGACATAAATGATCAAATGCATCGATCAAACTGTAGAAGTGATCCGACCTTTCACTGAGTGGACGAGTTAAGTTTGCAAATGAAGCTTCAGATTCCTTGCCATCTCCTGTAGCATCAAAGAATTCTGGAGTATGATGCTCACTAATACCTTCACTACTAAAAGAGTCTGTGTAAATAGAAGCAGATGAACTTGGCTCAGATGTTGACCAGCAGATTGAATCCAAAAGGCTACTTGGGGTTAATGGACGTATTGGGTTTTGATACGTCTGTAAAAAAAAAAAAAGGATAACAAACGGATAAATACCATATTTCTCTTCAACCATACTCTGGACATTCCATTTTAGAATGTTAATACAGATTTTCAAATTCATCGACCCTTCAAGGTGATGCAGAAAATACGAAATAACTCTTGAGAAGCACAACCGACATAAAAAGGCCCTAAATAAAGTTCAAATAAGGGACAACCTGCATTCGGCAAGCACGACGTTTTCTCACCCCAAGTTTAGCATTTGAAATAATCTTTTCACGTTCTGCCTGGGTTGCCTTACTTCTAGAATTTCTAGCATCTTCTGGTTGCCAATGTTTTGCCTGTTGATGATGGGGCAAGGAAGGGGCGAAACAAGTGAAACACTATTATAAGGATTTATATATGACATATTGCTCATTAGAAGCAAAAGCGGGAGTTAATGTGTTCATGTTATAAGGTATAGATCAAGTGTTTGCGTGGTCCTGTTTCTTACAACAGCATATGTTATTTCGTTTTTTAATTTTGTTATAACGTGACTTTTCTTGTTGATTAGTAGCTTTGTGTTTACGATAAATTCAAGTTACTTAAAACTGAATTTCACTGTCATCTACATTACTGCACTAGTACAGTCCAGTATTAATACTGTATTGAAGTATGAGACTGAGATAGAAGATAGAATACTTGTAGTCACGAAATCCAGATAGCAGGAAACCTCATCAATAATAGACCTATTACTATTAGATTAGTCATATCAAAATTACTAACAAAGATACTTCAACGTTAGACAATGCTCAACAAAGGATTAAAAAGTCAAAATGTACCTCCATAAAATTTTCGGCATAAAGATCTTCAAGTGTTGAACTAATCTGTCGTGCCAAGTCGGCAGACATGTGAATAAGCCTTTGTGCACATTTCTCCTTCACAGTTTTGAGAACCCAGAGTGGCTGAAAGATTGTCAGATGAATCTCAGTGAAGCTAAAAGATTTCAAAAAGAACAAAAACACACACAACGAAATCTCAAAAAAATTCTTTTATGATAGCTAGGGCCTGTAAAGTTGTCTGATACCTACAAATGCAGACATGATATAAAGACAGCAAAACTATAGCCCATATAATATATCTGAAAAAATTCCTTTCTAACAGATTGATATGGGGAAAAAAAAGTGAAAGACCACTTACTGTAACTAAATTGCTGGAGTGGCCAAGATATCGATGGATGGAAGTCCTTTCACAAACCACGTGACTTGTGCTGCAACCAGCAAACCATTGATCCACAAGTGCGGCACCGACTCCCTTTGCAGCCTCAATAACCTACAAAAATTATGAGAATCAATCATTAGCTAGCAGCCTCAATGGCCTGCAAACTAGTAAATACTAGCTTCACGGAAGGGAAGTTCCATAGCACTCATATAGTCTAACATTAGCATTCATCTATAGTTACCTCCATAGTGTTAGTCTATTAGAGCTATAAAACCACAGTGCTTTAGATTACCTTATGTTGCAGCTCCGGTGAAATGTCTGTATCAATATACATGGATTGACCAGAAAGATTATAGTCCATTCTTCTGTCACGATCTTTTTTAGAGAATGATAGTTGAGATTCTCCTATCATATCATTTTGCTCAACTCCATTAATGCCCACTGGAAGGCAGGAATTTCCATCACCACTGGACCCTACTAGTTGGTTCAATTCATCCAGGCGTCCACTATTTTCTCCAAGACTCTTGATATTATAAAGAGACTCGCTCAGTCTTACTGCAACAGATTAGAACAGTTGACTCATTTATCTGACATATATGCTTACAGTAAAACTAGTAATTGCACATGTTTTTCGTCTAACTTGTAATGTTATATTGTTTTCCAACATGAAATAAATAAATATATATAAGAAAAAAAATCCTCAACATACAGGCCAATACAAAAGAAGTGAATAGAAAAAAGAAAAAAAGAAAAGAAAAGCCTACAACACTCCAATAGGAATATATGAGCAAACTACCCTAATTCGTAGGATTGCACTCAAACTTAAGAAACATCATAATATTGACCTCTATCCAAATTTTGACTTTTTTCTTACTCAGTAAAAGAAAATACTGGACAAATATGCATTCTACACCAAGACAGAAAAAGCTTTTCTGATCTTAAAATCACTTTGTAGAAAGCATACAAGGATTATGTGATTTATGGTCGACAGAAGATTCAACGAAGTTATATAGAAGTTATTGGACTTGAGAATCCAATTAAAAAGAGAAGTAAGATTGTGATTAGTGTTTATGTCAAGGTTTATATGCCTTAAGTATGTCAGTCTCATCCTGAAAATAGGCAGGAAACATGAGAAAAATTTTTAACAAGAAACAAAGGGCATCATAACCAGTTAGGACTCAATTTGACACTACATTGCTTGCTTTTACCATTTCTCCGTACACTATCCACAAACCAGCCAAGAGAGACAACAAAAAGCCCATTTTTTGATCCATGCTTGAACGCGTGTTCAAACTTGCGTCCACCTAAGCTGTAGTAACTGTCAAGGTATACATTCATACTAACACTGGCTTTTAAGCATGTCCCAGGTTTGATGATAAAATAATCACTTAAGATGTGGAAAAATGTAAAATGATTGATCCAACAGCCCTTTTTTTTTTTATTTTTTCATAAGTAACAAGTCCTTAAAAAAAAGGACAAAAGAAAGTTCACAAATTAGTTTCAGATACCTTGATGAATACCCCACTAAAATTTTAAAATATGCACATATTTTTCTCATTAACCTTGTCAACAAGATCTGATAATTCAGTAGGGGATGCGGATCATAAAAGTTATACCGTAGGGGTTAAAATAACCAACCAATACCAGATTAAAACAAGAAACAAAGTTAAATATATCCGAGATAAGCTAAAGGATATTTGAACCACCAAATGTGTGCACTGTGGATGCAAATTGGGGCTGTAAAGTCCACCTAATCTCTCAGTAGCTTCCTTAACTTGTTTCCTTGCTTCTGCCGAAACATAATGCAAATTATCAATAATTGAAACAAAACTTATTCAAAGCAAAATATATAAACCACAATTCAACAATTCTTCAAACCATCATCATAGATGACTTGAACAGATATCTCAACAACACTTCTTTATTTAAAAACTGCCAACATGACTGGACTAATTGATTAAGCAAGCCAAAAAAAGAAACTATTAGAATTTTCATCTTAATAGCAGAAGATCCAATCTAATTCACAAAGAAACTCAAAATACACAAGACCAATAGCGATCACAAAGAGTAACAATTTTGAAGAAAAGATTTAATGGAAAATAACAAACCTTTGGATAAACCAGTGACGCAAATTACGAGTCCAGTAAAGGGACCGGTTAACCGCGCTTTCACCGTTTCAGACCTTGAAGACGGAGAAGCGAGAGACATGGACTCAAGCTGTTGTAAGCCTCCCAATGATGATAACGGTGATGAGAACCCAAAAATCAGCCTAGAACAGCCTTTACTACTAACCACTTCAACCGTACCACCTCCCATAACCACCGGCAACGCCACTCAGCTTACTGCAAAACCTCAAAACAGGGCAATTTTAGAAAAGTTAAGCCCTAGAACGACAAAAAGGGGGGGAACACAATGAGAGAATATACCCATTACATGAAACTGAACACCGTGCCGATTCCGAGAAAGGAGATGGAAGAAGAGGCAAAAGAAATCAGAAAAGAAGAATTGATTCAAAGGCGGGAAAAGCTTTTGAAACATAACAAAGCGTAATCTGCAACCAAGAGTCAGAATTGACATGAAAAGAAGATTTTCCGAAGATTTTTTGACCGAATCAAAAGAACTGATCTCAGAAATGGAAAAGGGAAAAGGAAACTTTGATTGTGAAGAAGGAATCGAACAGAAAAGCAAAATAGGGATTGAAAAGGAAGGAAATAACGGAATTTAAAACAAAATTTGGATCTTTTAAGAGTAATCCAAGCTTCTCCTTTAGTCGCAAAAGCCAACTTTTTTGAACGAAGAGCAGAGGTTTGAGAGTGGAGCATCCAACTCGGCCTTCACTCCGACTTCTCGCATCGCTGGTGTTCAAAGTTTCAAAGTTAAATTACAAACTTGGGTCACACATCTATTTCAACCTAAACTTTAATAATTATTATATATGTATATAAGAACTTTAAAATTTTTAGTTCATAATCATCTAGTCTTACTTTTAAATTTTTTTTACAATTTATCCATGAACTTTAATAAATAATAAATTAATCTCTTTATTTTACAATTTCTATATACCAAGAACATTTTTCATCCAATTAAACATTTTTCATCCAAATTAAGTATTAATTTTTATTATATAACGACTTAGACTTTATAATTTATAAATAAATTTGATTTTCAATCAACTTATTAATCTACATGGATAAGAAATTTAATTAAATCATACTAATATTTTTTAAGAGAGATTAAATTGTTACGAATTGTAAAGTATATGGACTAAATCATCACCAACTAGAATTTAAGGTCAAATTATGAATTTCAAAAAAGTTCAAAAACCAAAAGTTAAAATTCATTGTTTTAATTCTTACAAATTTTAAAGTATAGAGACTAAATCATTACCAACTAGAATTTAAGGTCAAATTATGAATTTCAAAAAAATTCAAAAACCAAAAGTATTTTTATAAAGAAAAAAATTGTCTATTAAATACATGAATTTTTAATCTTAAAGTTTATTAGATTTCTAAGATAGTTAAAAGAATTAAAATTTAGATATAAATTTAAATTTTATGTTGTTAAACTTCAAATGAAAGTTCTTTTTAGTTCAAACTTCAAATGAAGTTGAAAATCCAAAGGCAGCCAATTTTATATTTGGTTATGATCTTGGTAAGTTCTAAATTGGCCAAATATAAAAACTTAATTTAATAAATTTTATATTATCATTTTGGTTCTTGGAGTTCCATATATCCTCAATTTTAGTTAATATGCTTTTAATAAATCTATTTTAGTTATTTGAAGTTATATTTTATCAAAATTGGTTAAATAGTAATAATGCTTTTTATGCAATAAAATTAAAATATAAGATTTATTGAGAGTATAAAATCGATAATGGTTGATGTTAAAAGGGAGAATCGTGTGATTTGGCTCTCTTGTCGCTTTGGAGTGTTTTTAATCATTAGTGTCTAAGAGTCTTTGTGATCTCGACATCTTGTGACAGCTTGGTCTAACCTCCTTTAGTTTGAAGTTTATATTCCTAGACATTCTTTCATTACTTGGGTTGCAATTTAAAATCAACTATAGATGTGAGACCGTATTAGCAAGCGGTGTTTTGACATCCCTAGTGTATGTGATAAGTGCGTTGGTAGAGTTAAGTATAAAGACCATTTATTCTTTGATTGCCTATTGGGGGCATGCTCTTGTTGTCTCTCATGGGGATACAAAACTCAATTAAATGTCACTTTAGTGCAAGTACGTTTGAGTCATAAGATTTGTAGAGTTGTTTGGTGTGTTGTTATCTATCATATCTGGTGAGTGTAATCATTGTGTCTATGGAACTATCTTCCATCTTCCTCAAATGGTCAACAAGTTGTGTTTTTCTTCCTTGTTCTAAGTGGGTTCAAGCTGCTATAGAGAGGATTCATGTGGGCTCATTTCTTTGGGACCTTTTTTTCTTGCATTGTGTGTGCCTTTTCTTCTATTTGTTTGGTTAGTTCTTTTTGTTGTTGTACTTCTCTTAATTCATGTGGCTATGTTTGTGTTTTTAATTATATCTTGACCTTAGGCTTTGGGGTCCACTCCATTTGAGTGCAATTCGAAACCTTTAGAAAAAGAATCATGGTGAAGCTATCACATTAAATTAGTTGAAACAAATGAATTTGTACAACCTATGTTTAGATAATGAAAAAATGTAAAGAATCAACTCATATAGCTTGAAAGAATTTGTACAACCTAAATTCATGTGATTTGTATTTAATTTTATAAAAATAAGCGTACAATTTAAGAGTGAGCTTTCAATGACATCTGAGTTTTCAAACTTTGTATTGCATTTGGTTATATAGTCAAAATAATTTTGCAATTCTAAAAACACTTACAAATATACATGAATTGCCTAGAAAGAAAACATTTAGATCCATGATAATGATTTCTTTTTTAGTTTATTGTTTTTATAATTTATGTTTTTTTCTCAATTTTATAATTATAATTTCTCCCTATGCTAAAGAATCACTTGAATTCCTAGTCAAATTCTAAAAAAGAAAACAAAAAATTGAAAATCCAAATGTAGAAACTTATAGATGGAAGTAGTCTTTATAAGCTAATTTTCAAAAACCAAAAATCCAAAATAAAATGGTTATCAAACTAGACTTTATGGGTCATCCAAAAGTATTAATTGAAGAAGTATTTTCTCAAAAGTAATACATTTTCTCAAAAATTGGCCCCAATTGACTTCGAATCTTAAAAAAAAATACGTATTTAAAAATTTTATGTAGCACATATAACTAGGAACTCATAATTTGAAACAAACAAACTCACATGTAAAATCTAAATTCAATATAAGAATCTCATGCTATAAAAGATCAACCATCAGCCAGGGAGATAAATGCCTCATAAAATTTGATAGGAAGAGAGAGAGAGAGAGATTGATGGTGGCTGAAAGTTGTGTATGGTACCAAGTCTTTTTCCTGAATTACTGCTTCTAAATTGGATCTTGTAATATGATGTATACTAAATGGGGACACATACAGTTGTATGTGATTAAAGTAGACCATACGTATCAGTTTTGACCTCAAAATAATAAAGTGAATACGCAAACCAACTAGCCACTCAATGATTTTAAATCTTCAATGTAGATTTTTTCATATCTGATTGATACCAAGCAAATCAGGAAGAACCTTACTGAAACTTTTGAAGCCTGGCAAGCCTAACCAGACCCTAAATTCATGGTGTATTTTTCTTGACGGTAGTTTAGAAAGATATAGAGGAGATGTTTGAACTCCCAACTTTAAGTAGATGGAACCCACTCGATATTTGGGACTCCAATTATAATAGTTAGTTTTTTCAATTATCATAATCTACAATTAACTAATGTATTATTTTTTAGAATTCTTCTTTGTTACATTGTTTACTATTTATTATATAGTATTTACTATTTCCTACTCATCGTCTCTTTTCCTTTTTGTTATAGTATTTATTATTTCATATCCATACTAAAATAGTTTGCAACCCCAAGCACAAACTATTATGACCCAAACTAAAATATTTTACATCCTAAACATAGACTATTATAAATTATAGATTATTATGACTCACAAATTATAATAACTAACTCAACGTCTCAAATACCTCGTAGTGATTGTAGTTGAGAATTTGATGGGTATGAGTGTTTAGAACATTTAGAATCAAAATTAGGATTGCAAAGTTTTCCAACCACAATTATCTCATTTAGGTGAAAAATTCCAATCATATTATAGTAAATTGACTTTGGACTAACTATTTCGATCACTTATTCTAAAGCTTCATGAAAGGCTAACAGAAAATGATGATATCTTTCCTTACTTTCAAGCATTGAATTGAAAATAATGGTTTAAGTTTTACTTTAGTGAAAAAAGTTAGTTCAAGGATTTGGATAATTTATTTTAAAATTAAAAGGAAAAGTAGTTATTGAGTGAAATCCATAAATAACCTTATTAAAAGATAAGAAAAAGATACCATTAAATATTAATTTAGATGGACTGGATTGAATAATTAATTTCAGAAAAATATCTGAGCTAACACCTAAACCAACCCAACAAGACAAAGGTCGACTTCTTCCCTATTGGATAGCCCTTTATTAAATTTGAGTGCAAAATATTACAAAGAAACATATAACTCCAACCAATACCTGCCATTTACTGTGCTACGGTTCTTCAGTTTGGACATTGGACATGACAGAACACTACGGAAGTTTTGGCTATATTGCCTAACAAAAAACCCTTGACTTTACTATTTGTTTCAAATATATCCTCATTCTTTAAAAAATTGCAATATCACCTTTAATTTTCCATAAAGGTTCAAACCTACTCTCACATAAATTTGTGAAAATATTGTATAAATTTTAGACATGAAATAGAGTGATGGTCACTTGGAACCAAAATTGAGATCCAAACACCATCACATTGTTCCAAATCACTATCATAACTATTACAAGTCTCAATTTCGATGTATTTCTACAAAAAAAAAAAAAAAAAAAAAAGTTTTGAAATGTTTATGAAAGTTAAATAATATTACAATTTTGGAGAGTGAATAATTTTGGAACAAAGAACAAACTTCAGACTATTTATCGTAATTCAACCTAAAATTTAAATCAGTCTATCAGGAAATTAACAATTAAGTCATTGGAGGCTGCTGAAAAAACAGATAAGACTTAAGAGTAGGCCATCAATCCCCTGCCACTCTGAAACAAAAACTTGTAGTCAAATTTGGAAGGTTGATCCATTTTAGAGACCCAAAATGTTCAATGACCCATGTTTTAGAAAAAAATGCCAAATAACATTTTATTGATGTCATGATTGAGTGAAATTACAAATATACACTTAATTTATTTCTTCCTCCTTTATTCTTCTTTGGTGCGACCTTCGTACAAAATCCCCCCAAGAACACAGAATTCATCAAGCTATTCACATCCATCAAAATTATCACCACTACTGACTCATTGTTCCACCACCGTTTCTTAACTTCACTTCTGTCTAAACCCTCTCTACAACCTCACGCCGCCACACTCTCTGCCGGATTGCTCCTTTGGTTTTCTCAGAAATGTCGCAGTTGAAAAGGGGCCTCCGACTACGAATACAATAGGAATGATGTCAACTGTCCAAGGTGCTCCAAGCAAATGCCTCTCATCTTCTCCAATCGCCCCTTATCCATTACTAAGAGAGAACGAGACACTGAGAGAGAGACCGAGAGAGAGATAGAGATATAGAAAGAGAGCAAGAGCGAGAGCAAGATGCTTTTCCACATACGCACTAGTGTATTTTAGTAATTTCTTCTGAATTTGACGTTAGCAAATGATCATTCAGCATGTTTTTTAAAAATTTGGGTCATTTGACATTTTTTTACCCAGGTGTACCTCTTCCAGGGTGAAAAAAATTATTTTAAATCTGTTTTTCTTTGACTTGCCAGAGGAGTATTCATTCAAATTGCTTCTGTCGGAAATAATACTGTAGCCGACAACTTTTTAGTTTAGCTAGACCTAGATAGAGTAGCTACAAGAAAAGCAGCCTATGCAGATTCAAGAGATCAACTAAATAAGCCTTATCTTAAAGTAATTGCAATTGATACCCTAGTCGCCTCAACCACCACAAAAAAAAAAAAAAAAAAAAAAAAAAAAAAGAAAAGAAAGAAAAGTGGTGTGGACGTGTGGTCATCTTTGGGTAAACTGTCAATAGGCCCGATGGTCACCAAGTCAGTGAAAGAAACAGGAAAAGGAAAAGATGGTTAAAGGTAAATAGAGCTCAGAGGTCAACGAAGCTATCAAACCTCCAGACTATAAAAGCACTAAAAATGAGCTTTTCTTCAACTGATCAACACTAATTTTCCAAATGGATAAAATTTCATCTAGCGAAATGACCTATCAGCTAGCTGTCTCTAATTCTTGGACTTCGGAATTACTTGATTTGGAAACGATTTTAATTAGCAAAAATAATTGAAAAACCAAGGAACATTTAGAACTTGAACAAGTTATCCATGGCAGTTTTGTATGGCATGTAATAGAGCAATGAAAATGAGAGGAGATCATCTACCTTGCTACAGATGGGTAATTTTGCTCGTGGCAATCGTTGAAGCATGATCTTCAAGTACATGTCTCTCTCATGGTTCTCCTGTTTGAATGACCAATTAAATAAGGTTCAGAACACAAGTTTAAATAGAAAAAGAGTTACAACTGCTAATAGAGAGACACCGATCAGTCTATATTCAATGAGCAGTCAGATCAAGGGAAACGCTACTATTTACAACTGTAGCAGTGAGTCAATCAGAAAGGATGATAACCGTGATAAATCTCACTAAGCTTGATGGAAAAGAAACGGTCTTCAAGATCATCCTTATGCTTTTCAACAAGTTCCCTGTGATTACATATTTTGGGTCGGTGAATAAGCTAATAAAAGTTTAAAATAATCCATGTCCTATAGCTATACTATATTCTACTGACATAATTAACGTATTCACGTGGTAATATGTAATAAATAAATTAATTCCTCATATATATTTGGGGTGGGAAGGTTTGTCAACATGAATGAAAAAAATTACACGAACCCTCAGCGCTCACACTCCAAAAAACTAGGGGAGAATCAGATCAAACAAAAATACAAAAAAGGAAAAAAGAAAGATACAAAAAGCAGACACAGAATAATGCTTATTTTTAACAGGGCATGAGCCCACAACGGCCGAAATGCAAGATGACAACGTAAACTTCAGCGCCACTTCAGTATAAACACAACTTGCACTAATCACGTTATTCTTTTGATGTTGAAACTTTTCCGACCACATTGCATTTGCTTCGAATCAAAGCTTGAAATCTTTGACACAAAGAATCGATCTCTTGCTCCTTTTTCTCGTATAAGAAGAAACCCGTGAAGGCAAATAGAACCACTGCAATATATAACAAATGTACTTTAGCTTTCTAGTTGGTATGTCATAAAAAAATTTCATCCGTAGAAGTCCAAAGTACTGAAATAAATGATGTTCCTCAAAACAAACCTGTGAACTTCTCTGACCCAGATAATTATTTAAGAAATTAATAATAAATTTATAATAAATTCAAAGAACACATTAGAAGCAATGATAAGAACATAATGAATCTGAGAGGCAAAAATTACATTTCAAGACTTTATCTTTGGTATCAACCTACAATTTCAGATGATTGAGATTGCTAAAGTTCATGACACAATGGAGTAGGAGAAGAGGGGGAGAGAGAGGAACCTGTCTTATATAAAGTTTGAAGAGAAATCACTCCAATAAAGCTAAGAGCCAACAGTGATACAGCAACCTGTTAATTGATGAAAACAACATCTAAGTTAATCAAACACAATTCTATGTCGAAGTATATGAATATCTCGTACTTTGATCAAATATCCATTACTTTTGGCTTCTACATTAACTAATTTAGGTTGTTAAATCAGACACTACATCCATATCTCAGATTGTAAGCAATCCGAATAGATGTCTTTTGATTTATATTGCCCTTGGTAAATAGTAACACTAACATTAATTTTGGACCAAGGTGAAGGAGGTGGATCTTTCCAAGATGGAGGATTGTGGTGGTGAATCCTTCTTCATCAACGATAAACCCAAGAGTAAGGTATTTGTTCTAGAGACTTAGGGGCCATTGTTTTTTTTTAAAAAAAAAAAGAAAAAGAAAAAAAAAATGCTTAAGGACTATTTGGGATGCAAAGTTGAGATAAGATGTTCATAGTTCATATGTCTATGTTTGGGATACAGAGTTATTTAGTCTGAGTTCATATATCTGTGTTTGGGGTACAAAGTTAAGTTATGTCTGAGTATCTGATATAGTTTTTTGAACTTTAAATAATATGCTTTTAAAATTACTATTTCTGTTTTGAAAATTTTTTATTCAATAATTCTACCCATCTTTGTTTGAATAAAATATGGATTGCAATTTTTTCTTTTAATTTTAAAACTTTTCTCTTTCTTCCTCTCTTTCTTTCTTTCTTTTATGAGCAACGAACAACAATTAACTCATTACATTTCTTGTAGAAATATGGTTAAATAAAATGAGAAACTAAAGCGAAATCAAAACTTTTGATTCTAGTTAATTTTTCTCCATGAATTTCATTATCATCTTCTTTTTCTTCTTCTTCCTATTGTTGCTCTATATTTTTTACTATATCATGAATTTTTTTAATTAAATCTCCCTATGTCACCACATTTCTTCAACAGTTTCACTTTCATTTCCTCTAAATTTGGAGGATCATCAGAGAACAAATCTCTATTTTTCACTAATTCTTGCTGGAAAATGTTTCAGGAAAAAAAATTCATTTTATGATTTTTTTTTTTTTTGTTATATGTTACATACTTTTTAACTACATACATAGTTTTCGTCTAAATATTCTTAACACTCATTTGATATGTGAATTCACTACATATAAATATTGTACTTATTAATATAGACAAAATAGTATATTTTATATAATCAACCCTACAACATACTTTAACAGTCATCAATCTTATAGTAGTCAGAAGTGGTTGTCGAAGTTGATTATCAAAGATGATTTTTGTTGGAGTTTGTAGTCGGAGGTGGTTGTCAAAGCCTAAAGTTGGTCACATGAAGGTGTATTGGAGTTGGTTGTCAAAGTTTGTCATCGGAGGTGGTTTTTGAATCCCAGAGTTGGTCGGGCGAAAGTGGTTGCCAAAGTTGATGATCAAAAATTATTTTCACTGGAAATTGTAGTAGGAGGTGACTATCGAAGCCTGAAGTTAGTCGCTTGAAGGTGGTATTAGAGTTGGTTGTTGGAGTTTGTCATCGAAGGTGGTTGTCGAAGCGTCAAGTTGGTCATCAGCTCGCAAAAAGGTGATCATTGAAGGTGATTTACATCGGAGTTTGTAGTCGGAGGTGGTTCTCAGAGCCTACGAATGTGGTTGACGGAGTTGGTCATCGAAGTTTGTTGTCGGAGCCTACGAATGTGGTTGTTGGAGTTGGTCATCAAAGTTTGTTGTCAAAGCCAATTGGTTGTCGGAGTTGGTAACGCGAAGGTGGTCGTCGGCGTTAGGTCACCGAAGCTTGTTATCGAAGGCCGGAATTGGTTGTCGGAGTTGGTCGCCGGAGCTGATATCGGAGGTGGTTGTCGGAGTCCAGATTTAGTCGCCGGAATTGACATCGAAGGTGGTTGCCGGAGCGGAGTTGGTCACCGGAGTTGTCATCGAAGGTGGTTGTCGAAGCTCAGAGTAGGTCGCCGGAGTTGTCATCGGAAGAGGTTGTCAGATCCCAAAGTTAGTTCTCAGAGTGACAGTTGTCGATAGGTGGAGCCATTGAAAACATGGGAATAAGGGAGAGTTGGGGTGAGCAACTCCACCAACATAAATAATGAATTGGTATATTATACCAATTAGAGGTGTTCAAAAAATCCAATGACCCGAAAAAACCGATCAACCCAACCCAACCCGTGCAGTTTAGGTTAGGTTATGAACTCATTTGGGTTAGGTTGGGTTCAAATAAATGAAAATTTTATGGATTGTGTTGGTTCATGGGTTCACCTAATATAACCCAAACCAACCCGATTTTATTATTAACTTTAAAATATATTTTTTTTACTACTTATAACACAATTATTTATACATATATTGATTTTATTTTTATTTAATTCCAATATTTTTTGAATAATTTATTCTTCAACAATTCTTAAAAGTAGTTTCTTTGCACTTTAGAAAGAAAATTTTCACTATATAAATTGAAACTGAGTTGTTAATCTTAATTCAATATATGAAAATAATTAAATTAGATTTTTACATATTTACATTTTACTTCTTTTTAGAACAAAATTTTAAATAAATGACTTGATTAACCCAAACCAACCCAACCCAAATATTTCATGGTTGGGTTTGTGGGTTCATTTTTTAATAAGGGTTATTTGGGTTGAAAAAATTTACAACCTGAACAATTGGGTTGTGTCTAAAAAGTCTTCCAACCCAACCTATGAGCACTCCCCTCATACCAACTCAACTCAACTCATGTTGGTGAGCCAAACACCCTTTTGATGTCGAAACATATGCCTGGGAATGAGATGTGTGAAAACAATGTTGCAGGAAATTGAATATCATTAAGTTTGGTTATGAACAGAAAGACTCAGATTTTTATGGGAATGATGTTTATTTTCTATTTATGAATTATTTGAAAAAATATTTTTAAATTCTGATATATTAATTAATGAATTAATCAAAATTTATCCCAAAAACAGATGTAAATTAATTTATTATAATGACAAATGATTTTTTTACTAAATATGTTCAGCTAATTAAATAAATATATTTAAGATATTGTTCAATTATTAATAATTTTAAAAAATTAATTAATTATGTATATATTCAAAATAAAAACTACCTACAAAAATGTTTGAAAGAAGATGACCAAACGACAGAAGGAACAGAGAGAACTCATAATTTTGCACGGGTATAGAATACCCTTTATGTATTGGTGTAAACGATGCCCTGGAATAGATTATTTCCATGGCCACATAACGGTACCAAACGAGGGAATCACAAATTCTAGCCATTCCTATACCTTGTACCAAACGACCCCTCAAGGCAAGAGTATCCATCTTCCCCTTTCCTTCTCTTTATGCTTGTAGCTGGTTTCTAAGCCTTCTATAGTCAAATTTAAGTTGGAAACGGGATTTGGGAGGG